>NW_022589743.1:10131369-10219494 GCF_004348235.1 Phoca vitulina | reverse complement strand
ACTGGAGTCCCTGGATCGAGTCCCGCATCGGGCTCCCTGCTCAGCAGGGAGTCTGCTTCTCCCTCTGACCCTCCCCCCTCTCATGTGCTCGCTCTCTCTCATTCTCTCTCTCTCAAATAAATAAATAAAATCTTTAAAAAAAAAAAATTAAAAAAAAAGAAAAAAACAAAAAACAAAAAAAACCCAAAAACAGAACAAAAAAATTCTTTCTTGGCCGTCAGCTCCAGACCTCATCCCATCAAACCTCACCTACATTCAACAACTGCCTCAACAGCTCTGTCCTCTTCAAAGAGGCCAAGGTCGGGGCAGATGAACGTAACAGGAAATGGCCTTCCTCCAGGCATTTCAATGTCCCCAGCCCCGACTGGCATGTCTGGCCAGGGCCAGTTCCCTTCCAGCTCACCCCACGGAACTGCCTCCAGGTGCCCCTCGGAGCGTGTTCCTTACCTATGGTGTCCACGATGAGATCGAGCTGTCCGTTATAAATGGTCACATTGACCCCGGCTTCCAGCAGCTCGTCCACAATGCTGATGACCGGCTTCATGAAGTCCCCCTCCATGTTCTGGAAGACATCGGCAGACTGCCCTGCACGTGAGGAAAGAGAAAGAGGTAAGAGCCTGCAATCTGCCAGAACACGGGCACCTTTCAGACCAGAGCCTCCTGGGCTCCGGCACCCAAAGTAACCACTGTGCTTCACCAACAGGGACCGACCGCCCAGACATCCATGCCCGGAGCCAGTCTCCTGAAGGCTAATGCCCAAGCAAACAGGGAGCTTCACAAAATACTCGTTAGGCCGGTCCTCTCGGGGAACAATCTCTGCGTTGGGGCAGGTGTTAGTTTTCCTCCTTTGCTAAGTAACACCAGGGCCACAAGTGGGGCTACCCTAGTAATAAACCAAATCAGACCTAAACCAGTGCAGAGCTAGCCCTCAGGAAAGCCACGGGGAGGATGAGCCCCATGAGCCCCAGGCAAGAGAGAAGATGGTCAGCACCGCACTCCTGGCGGATTCCTGACTGTCATCACCGTGACAGCAAACCCCACAATAACAGTAGCTACTCTTCATTTCTGTCCGCAAGCACTTTACAAACAAGATCGCATTTCCTCGTCATCAAGGATATATACTCCCTCTATATACTCTGGAGTTGGAGGGTAAGGAAAAAGGGAGGTTTTCAAAAGAACTTTTGTTCGCTAAAGAGGACCTACCAGATACTGGAGGCCTTGCCATCGTCAAGGTGGTTTCTCCCTCTAGTAAACTGGGAGGTACGGAGTCCTAACTTGGGCAGTGGTTAAAGCGACCGAGGCTCCGAGGGGCTAAGACGCATGGCCAGGGAGAACGAGCCCGTCAGCGGCAGGCGGGGTATGAGCGCGGGCCGGCGGGCTCCCCGGTGCGTAGGCCGAACTGCACGCCGGAGCGCAAGCCCTGGGTATGGGGATCGGCCGGCAAGTTTGTCCTTTCCGGACCAGACACAGCTGGGGCCACGGGGCTTTCTCTCTCAGTAACGGCCTGCCAAACCACGGGCAAGGGGACTACACTGGGCACTGTCCCTTGCCCCCAACAGTTCCTAATATGGTCCCCAGAATACAGTAGACCCCGGAACCACATCCAGCATCAGGATTGGGGGGAGCGGGGAGCCTGGCCGGGGAGCTGGTCAAAACCTGCCCCGAAGGACCTTTGTCTGGAAGTCACACCCATAACCAACTGTGGCTTTGGGCGTGGCTTTTTTTTAATCTCGATTTTTTTTTTTTATTATGGAAAACCTCAAACTGATAACAAGTCAGAAGAGTAAGAGGATTCCCAGGTGCCCATAACCTGGCTGCCACAAGATTTATCAACACCTAACCCATCATTGCATTTCCCTCCCCACCCACTTCCCTACCAACCTCTTATTCTGAACCAATTCGGGCACGTTATGTTTGCTCACCTATGAAGTGTGGCCAGTAAGGCTGTCCTACCTGCAACCTATCATCACCACCGCCAAAACCCATTCTTCAAATTAAGGCCTCTGAACTGGCCCCTCCACTGCCCTGCAACCCCACAAATGGCCCTTAATTAGGTCACAGAAGTACCTCCCCAGGAGCAATCCTCAGGAATAATTCTGAGCTTCTTTCTGATGGGACCGTTCATGAGCTGACTTAAGGTATCCTTCTGTAGGTGTCTCACGTGGCGCTGGTAAAGGTGAACTGAAACAAACTGGTACCCGGTGAGTCAAAGGACTGGCAATACGACCAAGAGCACGTCTTTCCCAAGCGGCTGGGACAGTGTGTCTAAGAGGGAGGCTTTCAGCTGGAAAACGAAAAGCGTCACCTTCATTCACCCCAGATGGAGGAAGAAAGCCAGAAAGACATTGAAAGTGGAGATGCTTTATTAATTTTGATTGCTGCACTTTATGTACTTTGGGGCCGCTGAGATTATCCAGCTCGGCCAAAGGAGATCAGCTGGGAAGTGGAATCTAGAGGCTCCCGAAGCCTTTACAGGCCTCCTACGGAGGGAGGGACGCCAGGCATTCAGCATGCGCGGCGAAGCTGGGTCAGCTGAAAGACAGCTCGATCCAGCCTTCAGAAGGACTGTAATGTGTAATGCGCCAGAAGTTGGTTTCCAAACTTCAAAAACACTATGGTAAGCAAAAGAAGCCAGATGCAAAAGACCACCCATATAAATGGTTCCATTTATATGAAACGTCCGTATCTAGAAACACAGATTAGTGACTGCCTGGGGCTGGGCGTGGGAACGGAAACTGACTGCCAGGAGACACGGGATCTTTCTGGCATGATGGAAATTTCTAGAACTGGATTGTGGTGATGGCTGTGCAGCTTTGTGAATGCACTAAAACCACTGAATCATACACTTAAAATGGGTGAGTTTTGTGGTATGTAAATTACGTCAATAAAGCTAAAAGAATTGATTTCCTCTTGCATGGAGACAGAGACAGGGTCTAGCAACGTCAAGGTTCACTTACCTAGGGGGCTCTGGGTGAATTCTAGGCTCGACTTCACTGCAGATGTGGGAGTGTTTTTAGTTAAGATGTTATAGAAGTTCACCCCATCCGTGTTCTGAAACACAGAATATTTGGCTGTTTGTTTTATTTATCCATTATCAAAGCTGCCTAACAGAAAGGCAACAGGCTCTCCATCTTATCCAAGGACAGCTTTAACTTTGTAAATGTGCCTGGACCAGCAAGAAATGCAGCTCTGAGACCAGCTGTCAGCCTGATCTCGGTGCGGCGGGGGGGGGGGGGGGGGTGCGGTAGTGAGCAGCTCATCCAAGTGGATCTCAGATGCTGGAGAAAACCAAGGGCCCGCGTGTTAATTTACAGGGAGAAGAGGGCTAAGGAGGGTCCAGCACACTCGTCCTCGGCTGTGCATTCTTCCCTCCTGGCTCACTGGGGACAGAATGTTGCCTGGCAAGGATTCAAACATTCACTTCTGCAAGACATATTATTTTTTATAGTGTCCATACATTTGGTCAAGGGACAAGTAGGTCTTGCAAGCCCGGGGTGGCTTTCTGAGCTCGTCACTGCTCAGACTCGTCGGCTTTATCGTTTAGCACTTGATCATTTTCAGATCTGAGGGGAGTCTCAGGAGACACCCAAATCCTGACAGCACCAACCAGGGGGTCCTGGCTCCCCGGGAACACGGCAAGCGGGCTGCCCTCGAGCCTGTCTCATTACCTGTTCAATGACCACTTCTGCTTTCCCCCACAGCTGGGTGGCCTCTTTGTAGAGCCCCTTATTCACGGCATCCAGGACATCCTCCGCGACCTGAGACACCTCTGCCAGGCCTTGGTCGTCGAGAAGAGACTGGAATGCAAACCGAGAATGACCAGGTCCACATCGCTCAGGGACACAGACCTGGCATCACCACAGCTAGGGACAGGTGACAGAGAGAGTGCGAGGAGAAAGGCCTATAGATGAAAGTGTATGGCCAGTCACGTCGTCACTGATGAAAGAAATACAGTGAAACGTGAGCGGAGTCCAGATGGTGGGTATATGGGTGTTCACAGGGATCTTTCAACTTTTCTGCACAGGTGAAAATTTTTATCATAGAAAGTTGGAGAGATTTTAAACATTGTGTTTCTTATACCCAGAGCAATGGGGAACTGGGCTGATGGTTCATTAAATTTGCCCCCAGGGAGCAGTGTCAACCTCCTAGGCAAACCCAGCTAGCCTGTTTGTCCTGGGCACGGAGCCAGGAGAGATCAGCCGCGCTGCTTACCACCCAGGGTGCAGAGGTGGGAACTCATCCACTCACCATGCTGTACAGGAAAGGTCCCCAGGAGAGCACCGAATCTAAAGGAAACCACATGTGTACAAAATGTACAAAGTAAGTCCGCAGTGGCTCTGTCCTCCCGGAGAAAACCCAAACTAGCTTCCCTCCCAAAGCGGAGACAGAAGCAAGAAGGCTGATGGCTTCAGGTCTATAGGCTCCTTCACTCACTGATGTCCCTGCAGGGCTGAGGGCTCAGTCGTCGGGAGGTGGGTTGATGTGAGGGCCTTTCTGTTGACTCGGGGCTAATGACACGTTAATTTGGCCTGATACCGGAGCAGCGAGTGTGTGTGTGCACACAGTGAAAATTCCTGTCAGACCTCTAGGCTTTTTGAAAGCTTAGAATATTTCCCCCGCCCTCACATTTCTGCTCTGTATTTGCTCCTCCAGTTTGGGGACACTTGCTTCTGCCAAGGAGCTAATTAAGGAAGGAGACTAAGGATTTTGTAATTCAAGTGCCTATGACTATACTGTCAACCAATTCTTTTTTTTTTTTTTTTTTTTTAGGATTTTATTTATTTATTTGACAGAGAGAGACAGCGAGAGAGGGAACACAAGCAGGGGGAGTGGGAGAGGGAGAAGCAGGCTTCCCGCCGAGCAGGGAGCCCGATGCGGGGCTCGATCCCAGGACCCCGGGATCATGACCTGAGCCGAAGGCAGATGCTTAACGACTGAGCCACCCAGGCGCCCCTCAACCAATTCTTTTCTATTCCACAAACATACTGAAAATTTACAAAGGGTCTGAAGCCAGCAAGGAGTTTGAGAGATACAAATGAGTAAAACAACGCCTGCCTCAAAGAGAATAGTTGGGCTTGGTTTGACAGATTCATAATTCCCGTAACTCTAGGTAAGGCTAGGACCACTGAGATGTGCCAACAAAGAATCAAGGACCGCAACTGGCACATTTGAATATGTCACTCCTTTGCTTAAAAGCCTTCAATCGTTCCCTAAGGCCAAGCATCTCAAAGTGTGTTTCAAGTAACCTCAGTACTGCAGGAGTTCAGCCTAGGTATTAGAGAAGAAAAAATGATTCTTCAGTTAAATATCTTTGAGGCTATGCAAAACAGAATATCCCCCCCCGCCCTGCCCTTGCAGGACTTCTCAGAGCCTTTAACATGCCTGTGAAAGCTTGAGGAGGTGGCGCCAGTATTTAGCCCTGGCAACTTATTTAACTACGAAGCCCTTTGTACAGCACCTCTTTGGGTCTGGTATTCGTCAGGGTACACTCTGAGACACGCGGGCATACCAGGTCCTCCGGAACCTTGCTATCATTCACCTCTCCAACTTAACTATCAAGCTTGTGCCTTAGTTTCTTTTTTTTTTTTTTAAGATTTCATTTATTTATTCATAAGAGACAGAGAGAGAGAGAGAGGCAGAGGGAGAAGCAGGCTCCCTGCCGAGCAGGGAGCCCCTTGCGGGACTCGATCCCAGGAGTCTGGGATCATGACCTGAGCCGAAGGCAGACGCTTAACCATCTGAGCCACCCAGGCGCCCTTGTGCTTTAGTTTCTTGAAATAGAGAATCGTCCGCAATTCTCCAGTGCACCCCATTCCCTGCTTGATCTAGACCAGGGAGGGACAAAACTTTTCTATAAAGGAACGAACAGTAAACCTTTTTTGCTTTGCAGGCCCGGCGGCCTCTGTTACAACTACTCGACCCTGTCGCGGCAGCCTCCAGGCAGCCACAGACAACATGTAAATGAATGGGCATGATTGTGTCCCAGTAAAAAACTTCTCTACCAAAGGAGGGTGGCAGGACAGACTCAACTTGTAGGCTGTAGTCTGCCAACCTCCGATGTGCAACAGAACTTTCTGTAATGATGGAAATATTCTCTATCTATGTGGTCCAGGACAAGTCAATAGTCACATGTGGTTACTGGGCACTTGAAATGTGGATAGTGCAATTGAAAGAGTTAAATTTTTATTGTATTTTAATTAATGTAAATTTAGCGGCATACGGCTACAGCTACCATCTTGAACTGTGCAGGTCTTCTTGAGGACACGGAGCATGCCTGTGCACCTTTCCTAGCACCTAGCACATGCCTACTACCTAGCAATTAATAATTGTTCATATATAAATTAACAGTATCTCTCTCTCAAAAACAGAGTATTCCTGGGATGGAGGGGTAGAACTGAAGTGGATCTGAAAGGAGGGATTCAGATCTGGGCAGAAGATTTTTTTTCTTTTTTCTTTTTTTAATTGAGAGAGAGCACACGTGCGGGAACAGGGAGTGGGGGTTAGGGGGTGGGGAGGGAGGGGCAGGAGAGGGAGAAAGAGAATTTTTTTTTTTTTTTTTTAAGATTTTATTTATTTATTTATTTGAGACAGAGAGAGAGAGAGCACATGAGAGGGGTGAGGGTCATAGGGAGAAGCAGGCTCCCTGCCGAGCAGGGAGCCCGATGCGGGACTCGATCCAGGGACTCCAGGATCATGACCTGAGCCGAAGGCAGTCGCTTAACCAACTGAGCCACCCAGGCGCCCAAGAATTTTTTTTTTTAATTTATTTATTTGAGAGAGAGAGAATGAGAGACAGAGAGCATGAGAGGGGGGAGGGTCAGAGGGAGAAGCAGACCCCCCCCTGAGCAGGGAGCCGGATGTGGGACTCGATCCCGGGACTCCAGGATCATGACCTGAGTCGAAGACAGTCGCTTAACCAACTGAGCCACCCAGGCGCCCGAGAAATAGAATCTTAAGCAGGCCCCACACCCAGCGTGGTCTGGGGGAGTTTGTGTGTGTCACACCGGGGTGTGTATACCGGCATCTAAAGGGTAGAGACGCTGCTAACATCCTACAGCGCACAGGACAGCGCCCACAACAAAGAATTATGTGGCTTAAAATGTCAATAGCCCTGAGATTTAGAAATCCTGTGTTAGAGTTAACCCCACCAACGTGACTATCTCAGATGTCGGGAGCCACACCCCAGATGTCTGCATCACAAACAACTTTTATTTGTACTCCCAAAGAGGACACTCTGGTTATGAAACTATGAACCTGAGCGGCAGGACCTAATGGTAACCTTGTCTCATCACCACGGTGAGCAACACACGGGAATTGCACCCCAAATGCTCATTCTAGTGGCAGTGACAAATAACCAACAGACTGGGGTTTGAATCCTGACCAGGCCACTCATGCTGTGTGTCAGAGGGCAAACTCCATCACCTCTCTAGTCTTTAAAATGTTTTCATTCTCCCTCTCCCACTTCCCCTTGTTGTGTTCCCTCTCGCTGTGTCTCTCTCTGTCAAATAAATAAATAAAATCTTTTAAAAAATAATAATAAAAAAAAAATAAAATGTTTTCAACTGTAGGGGTGCCTGGGTGGCTCAGTCAGTTAGGCATCGAAATCTTGATTTGGGCACAGGTCATGATCTCAGGCTTGTGAGATCGAGCCCTGCCTTGGGCTTGCGCTGGGCATGGAGCCTGCTTAAGATTCTCTCTCTCTCCCCCTCTGCCCTTCCCACTCTTAAAAAAAAAAAAGTCTTCAACTGTAAAATGTGATTCTTTTGGTGTAAGAATCAAATAAGAGAATTCAGTCTGGCCAGCAGCAGTCCATGGTAGGAGCTCTATAAATGAGTTCTCATCCCCAAATTTCTTGGACACCTCTGGGGTTAACACTTTTTGTGTTGACATCTCTAAGGACCCAGAAAATCCTGTTTCCCTGTTTTCTGATCTGCACCACACAGCCCAAAGTCCCAGGCAAGGATGGAGAAAAGGAGTAAAGAAGTATCTGAGGATTGTGTACTTACCAACAGGGGAGATCCACGAGTCACCCAAAGCGACACCGGCAAAGTTACACTGGATGGTCCCTTGCTGAATGGCCTGAAAGAAGAGCCCAGAAACATTCTTGCCAAGGGAACCCAGGGACTTCCGTCCCTTCTTCAGCAGGAGGGAGCCAAGCCTTTATGCACCACCTCTCCCCAGCACAGAAAACTTCTGCCCATCCTTTCTAAGACTCCCTGGGTATCCGAAGACCTAAGAGACCCAGTAGAGAGCAAGAGTAACTCTTTCCTGCTGCCATTTGCAAAATGAGGAAGAACGGCTCAAGTTTCTCTCTACTGTTTTCAAGAGTGCCGGCAGGATGTGCGTGGGGTCTGGTGCGGCCCGAGCTTCTTTCCCAGGGTCACTGGCACTCTTTCCCCTGCGGTCTGGGATTTCTAACAAGGTGCTGGGGGGTTGAGTGGGGGGGGGGGGACCAGGGTACAACGGTCACTGTCCACATGGCAGTCACTGAAGGGTGGCGGGCCTCCTCAGGAGGTCCTTGAGGGAGAGATGGACGCCTCAGGACTATACTATCATTTGTATAAAATGAGAAAAAAGAATATATAGTGGACCCTTGAACACAGGTTGGAACTGCGCGGATTCACTTATACACCGATTTTTTCCAACAAATACAATACAGTAACGTAAATGTATTTCTTTTCCTTACGTTTTTCTTAATAGCATTTTATTTTCTAGCTTACTTTATTGTAAGAATACAGTATGTAATACACGTAACATATGAAATATGTGAATCGACTGTTTATGTTCTCAGTAAGGCTTCTGGTCAACAGTAGGCTATTAGTAGGTAAGTTTGGGGAGAGTCAAAAGTTATATTTGTATTTTCCATAGCATAACTTATATAGAGAAAGTGAATCACTGTGATACATGCCTGAAACTAATGTAACATTGTGTGTCAGCTGTCCTCAAACAAAAAAAATGTGTTTAAAAAAGATGTGTTGGCACCTGGGTGGCTCAGTCGTTAAGTGTCTGCCTTCGGCTCAGGTCATGATCCCAGGTTCCTGGGATCGAGCCCTGCATCAGGCTCCCTGCTCGGCGGGAAGCCTGCTTCTCCCTCTCCGACTCCCTCTGCTTGTGTTCCCTCTCTCGCTGTGTCTCTCTCTGTCAAATAAATAAATAAAATCTTTAAAAAAAAGATTCTCTCTCCTCCCTCTGCTCCCCCACCATCCCACACTCTCACTGACTCTCTCTCTCTCAAATAAATAAATAAATAAAAGTTAAAAAAAAAAATTTCTCTGAGACACACACATTTAAGAATTCCCAAGGACTTGGGCGCCTGGGTGGCTCAGTTGGTTAAGCGACTGCCTTCGGCTCAGGTCATGATCCTGGAGTCCCGGGATCGAGTCCTCATCAGGCTCCCTGCTTGGCAGGGAGTCTGCTTCTCCCTCTGACCCTCCCCCCTCTCATGTGCTCTCTCTCGTTCTCTCTCTCTCTCAAATAAATAAAATCTTTTAAAGAAAAACTATATAAAAAAAAAGAATTCCCAAGGACAGGTTCCTGGAACTGAAATTATTGGGTCCAAGGGCATATAGATTTTAAAAGTTGACAGAGACTGCCTAATTGCTCTTTTAAAATGACTTACCTATCTCCATTCCCACCAAGAGTGCAGGAGAGCACTTATTTCCCTGACTTCTTACCAAAACTGGGTGTCATCAATCTCTAAATATTTGTAAGCCTTACAGATTTAGCTACTAACGAAAGTTGAGCATTTGTCTGATCTTCATGGGCTGTTTACATTTTTTTCTATAAATGGCTTGTTTATATTCTTTGCCAATTCACTACTAGGATATTGTCCTTTTTTATAGTTATCAATATGAATACTTTTTCTATCATATATTTGTGTGTGTATATATATACATCTTTTGAAATTATCTATGGAACTCTTAAGTTTTAAATTTGAATGTGGTCTAAATATGTCAACCTTATCCTTTTTGGCTTTTGGGTGTTCCATCGTATGAAGGAAAGCTTCAGGGGTGCCTGGGTGGCTGAGTCCGTTGTGTCCAATTCTTGATTTAGGCTCAGGTCAGGATCTTGGGGTTGTAAGATGGAGCCCCACGTTGGGTTCTGTGCTGGGCATGGACTCTGCTTGAGATTCTCTCTCCCTCTGCCCCTCCCCCTCTCCCTGGCTCACGAGCACTCACTCACTCTCTCTCTCTCTAAAAAAAAAAAATATTTAAAATTAAAAGAAAATAGGGGCGCCTGGGTGGCTCAGATGGTTGAGCATCTACCTTCGGCTCAGGTCATGATCCCAGGGTCCTGGGATCAAGTCCCGCATTGGGCGCAGGGAGCCTGCTTCTCCCTCTGCCTCTGCCTCTCTCTCTCTCTCTCTGACTCTCATGAATAAATAAATAAAACATTAAAAAAAAAAAAATTAAAAGAAAATAAAAATTTTTAAAAAATGAAGGAAAGCCTCAGGTTTTCTTACAGTTTTGATTTTTATGTTTAGATTTTTAATCTATCTAGAACTGATGTTTTATGAAAGAAAGAATTCCACGTTACGGTTTTTCAAAGCGAGAGCCGTTCGTTTCCATACGATGCATTGAATATTCTATCTGCGGCCCAATGACTTGAAATGCCATCTTATCATCGGATATGACAATGCCATATGATCATATGCATGACACGTTATTTACATACACACATGTACACATCATATCCTGCCGCATTTAATCCGCTAGTCTGCTGCTACGTTAGTACCACATTGGTTTACTCGCTGTAGCTTTCTTTATAGCTTGTTCCACATCTGCTAGGGCAACCTTCACTGTTCTCTTTGAAACTTTTTGTGGTTATTATTACAGACTTTATACAAGGTCCCACTCAAAGTACATTCAATATCAGGTGATACAGAAAGAAACAGAATCAGTGTCTGTCTGAAACCAAACAACAAAGTCATTTTCCCCGTTACCTTATAAAGTTCTAGACCAATGCCAGCCGCCATTTTGCCTCCGTAGGACTCTGAGAAAATGTAGAATGGAATCGTCTAGCAAGAAAAGGAATTTACAAAGAATAAATATCCCGGATGCCTTTTTTTTTCCCCACATGAGTTAATTTCAAATTTCTACCACATGTAATGGCCAGACAAAACAAATCTGCTTTTCTTGGTCTTTTCCCCCATATCTGATTAGAATACTGGGCTCTAAGGTCATTCTTTCAAGCTCAAAACCACTTTGAGATGATAGAAACAAAAGGCCACAACCTGCTCTCGGGTGCAGAAAAGTTTTCTCTGGTAATGGCTGGACATTGAACTCTTGGGGAAACATGTTAATTCAGATGGCTGCAGCAGGGTGACTGCTAGCCCCTTTGCTCACCTGTCCCCGAGTCACTGCTCACCTGAAATTCCTTGTGGCAATCAAAGAAAGTCTTCAGGAGAACCATCATGTCTGAGGCCACCGTGGCGAGGTCTTTGGCATATGCGTCACTCTTGTTCACGTAACTGAACCCAGTGCCCACAGGGTTATCCACAAATAGGAGACTGGCTGACTGGAGCTACACGTCACACAGGAAAGTCAAGTGGTACAACCACTCAGTTAGCCACCGACTATCTTTCCACCATCTTTTTTTAAAATTTATTTTTATTTTGTATTTTTTATTTCCACCATCTTCTATGCGTGTTAACCCATGCATGTGAAGATATCAGTGTGCTTACGATCCTACTGCTAAAAGGGATTTCAAAAAATAGGGGACAGGAGGGGCCCCTGGCTGGCTTAGTTGGTAGAGCTTGTTAACTCTTGACCTCAGGGTTGTGAGTTCAAGCCCCACATGGGGCCTGGAGCCTACTTAAAAAAATAAATAAGAAGGACCAGGAACATAGACTACTAAGGCAAAGAAAGGCAAAGAAAAGAAGAGCTAAGAAGGAAAGATTAACATACACACAGGGACCAAAGCATCTGAGCTGTCACTTTTCACACAATATGGCATCCTAAACGCAATCCATTGGCTCAGGTAGAACCACGCGGCATCAGTGGGAGCCACGGCTCAAAGCAGTGACAGTACCACGGAGGTCTGAATATCACATAGCAGTTTTCTTCAAGATGAATCCAATTTCCACAGAAGCCTGGCCTCCAGTACACCACCAAGTACAGAATTTACCCTAATACCTTTTCCAAAGTGGCTCAGAGCTATAGAATCTTCGGTCTAGAAGGATCCTCACTGGTGACACAGTCCAGCCATGTCCTGTACTGATCAGGGAATTAAAGTTGAGAAAAGACCCAGGACTTGTCCAAAGAAGGTCACAAAGCTGGACAAGTAATGGCAGCATCAGGCCCGGGCCTCCTCACTTCTCATCCAGGCTCTCTGCCTGACTTGTGCTATGCTCTGAGTTCTGGAAAACTTGCAAACAAGCCAGTGTGGCACTCTGCTACAGCATGTAGCAAGTTCAGGAATGTTCCAGGCTAAGGGAAGAGCATGTGCAAAGACCCTGAGGCAGAAGTAAACTGCACTTAAGAAGGACCAGCAGGAGACAGACAAAGAGAATCCAAGGGCTCAGAGGGGACCTTAAGGAAGAGGTGGTCCCACATTGAGTCTTAAATGGTAGATGTGAGTATAGGAAGCTAGATGTGAATGAGGGGCCAAAGCAATGAGGTCCAAGCCAAGGAACTGGCCAGGCAGGGCCTAAAGGGAGTGTGTACATGGACAGACGTTGGGAAATGGGGCAGGAGGTAGGCAGAGACCAGTTTATGCCCAGGAATCTGGCTCTGATCTTCTGGGAACCGAAAGATATTAAACTAAGGAGTGATTTGTATTGGAAAGGCACTCTGAAAGCAGCCACTAGAGAGGATGGAAAAGGGATGGATGAAGAATCTTAACACGTGGGTGTTAAACATAGAGTTACCGTATGACCCAGCAATTCCACTTTGAGGTAGATTCCCCCCCACCCCAAAACCGAAAATAAGAACTCCAACAAATGTTTGCCCACGAGTATCCCCTGCACTCGTCATCAGAGCCAAAGGGTGGAAACAACCCAGGTGCCCATCAACAGATGAAGAGACAAACTGTGGTCTATCCACACAATGGACTATTATTCAGCCTTACAAAATGGGGACCAGTGGCACATCCGACATGGATGAACCTTGTAAATATCATATGACGTGAAAGAAGCCACACCCCAAAGGCCACATACCGTATGACTCCATAGTTATAAGATAGCTAACACAGCCAAGGCTGTAGAGACGGGAAGTTATTGGTGGTGGCCTAAGGAGGGGCTGGTGGTTAATACCTAAGGGGTATGAGGTTTTCTGGGATGGGAGGGTAGTGAAAATGTTCTGAAATTGATTGTGGTAATGGTTGTAAAACTCTGAATATATGGAAAGCCACTGAATTGTATACTTTAAATGGGTGAGTCGTATGGTATGTGAATTATATTTCAATAAGGCTATATTTTAAGAACTCATTTTTAGGGGCACCTTGGGTGGCTCAGACGGTTAAGCATCTGCCTTCAGCTCAGGTCATGATCTCAGGGTCCTGGGATTGGGCTCCCTGCTCAGCGGGGAGTCTGCTTCTCCCTCCCCCTGCTGGTGCTCTCTCTCTCTCTCTCTCAAATAAATAAATAAAATCTTTAAAAAAAAAAAAGAATTCATTTTTAGGTAAAACCAATTGGATGAGCGGGGTGAGGGGTAGAAGACAAGGATGGCTCTCTGGTTTCTGGCTCAGGCACCTGACTGGGACACATGGAGTTCGCTGGCTTTGTGGGTGGGCAGAGGGTCTGGTGTACTAATGAATATAGTTTGGGATATGCTGAACAGGGGATGTATGAGGGACATCGACATGGAGACATCTCAGAAGCAAATGGAGAAATAGTTCTGGGGCCAAAAGTTCTGAGCTGGAGATACTGACTTGGGAGTCATCATCACCTTCTATGTGTCATTAAAGCAGTTGGAGAGGACAGGGCTGCCCAAAGAACACACAGAAGAGAATGTTACCAAGGACAGAGTACGGGACACAGCAACATCCAAGGCACGGGAAAGGCCAACAGGGTGGCAAAGAAATCCATGAAAAGAATCCCATGAAGGATCTGCTGGCCTTGGGATTGGGAAGCCAGCATGCCCCTGGGGACAAGAGCTCCAGCAGAGTTACGAGGACAGAGCCAGGTGGGTTAGCGCGGGGCTGCCCAACCTCACCGCGGCCATGGAGGAGATCCGTGTACTGCGTCCTAGAGCTAATGTGCACTGGATTCCCTAGCACCCACTCTCTCCTGCCCCCAGCCCCAGCCCCCAGCCCAGAAGGCTCTAGGCGAAGGCATAAATAGGAGGTAAAGAAGACGAGACAGCAGTAAACAGAGGCATACCTCATTTTACTGCACTTTTTATAAATCGAAGGTTTGTGGGCAGCCCCGCAGCAAGCAAGTCGGCCGCTACCATTTTCCCAACAGCATCTGCTCACTTCATGTCTCTGGGCCACATTTTAGTAATTCTTGCAATATTTCAAACTGTTTAAAATTGTACTTGTTACAGTGTTCTGTAACCAGTGATCACCGCTCACGGAAAGCTCAGATGACGGCTAGCATTTTTAGCAATAGGGCCCTTTTCCCTTAAGGTACGTACACTGTTTTTTTACACATCACATCAGTGCCTGTGGAACAGACCACAGGATAGTGTAAGCATAACTTTTTTATACGCCCTGGGAAATAAAAAAAGTCATCTGACCCGCTTTATTGTGGTGGTCCAGAACCGAACTTGCAGTATCCCCGAGGTTTGCCTGGATAAAGAATTCTTTTAAGAAAGGGCAGGAGCGGGGCGCCTGGGTGGCTCAGTCGTTAAACATCTGCCTTGGGCTCAGGTCATGGTCCCAGGGTCCTAGGATCGAGCCCCACATCGGGCTCCCCGCTCAGCGGGGAGTCTGCTTCTCCCTCTCCCTCTGCCCCTCCCCCTGCTTGTGTTCCCTCTCTCGCTGTCAAATAAATAAATAAAATCTTAAAAAAAGGAAGCACGGGAGCTGGAGGGGCTGGTGTAGTAGGCTGGGGCAAACCTGTGCATGCCCGCATCCCAGGGAGAGCCTAGAGATGGCGTAAGGATAGAGAAAGGTAGTAACTGAGTGGACTCTTGGAGAAAGGATGTCAGCAGAGAGGAGCCTCAGGTGTTGTTCTGGGAGGGACGCTGGGGGACAGAGAGGTAAAGCACTTACTAGCGAGGACAGGGCATAGCTGGTCACAGGGGACGGCTCTGTTCTCCCGGGAGGCAGGGG
Organism: Phoca vitulina; assembly: GCF_004348235.1. Lineage (NCBI taxonomy): Eukaryota > Metazoa > Chordata > Mammalia > Carnivora > Phocidae > Phoca > Phoca vitulina. The sequence continues at coordinate 10,204,278 of NW_022589743.1, read as the reverse complement.
TCAGGTCAGACACGGAGGGGAGCAGAGTCTCAGCACACAGCAGAGGCGGCCCTAAGCCCGGGCGAACCCCACAGCCGGGCAACAGCCCCACCCGCTATGGCGTTGGCCACCAGGGCTGGGCACCTGGGAGTAGGAGCCAAGGAGGTGGACAGTGGGGCTGACCCAAGCTTGGGGGTGGCAGGGCTGTTCTGGGAGAAGGATGAAGGAGCCGGGGTTGAGCAGCGAGGGGTTACGGCAGGAAGTGAAACTAAGAATGAGGGAGGGAGGGAGACAGAACTAGAGACACCAGAAGGGCAGAGGACAAGGGGTCTGAGGTCTTGATGGAGTCAAGAAGCAAGGCAGGCGAGGGGAGAGGGGACAGGATTGAGGGTTGTGGCCGGAGGCGGGGACCCTGCAGTTGGACTAGAAAGATGGCCAAGATGTAGGAAGTGTCAAAGTCCAGGGTGCCAGCTAGGATAGGCTTCTGCCGCCAAGGGGAGAGAAAGCTCATTGATGTGGCACGGCCAGAGAGGAAGCCTGTGGACAAGTGCGCAAGGCCCCAGGACACATGGGGAAAGGGATGGGGCAGGATGGCTAGACTTGTGACCCCACCCAGAATGGGGTAGGGCGGGGGGGCGGGGAGGCGGGCCTCAGCCCTGGGGAGGCCACAGGGCATGTGCACTTAGGGGCTGTGCTCACTGTACCCAGGTAGTTCTTCGTGGTTTGAGATCACTATCAAGAGGCCCAATTTCCTTGAAGTTTCCAAATCCAGTGCTGGAACCGCCTGGACCACCCTGCAGAAGAGAAAATAAAAATAAACCCAGAGAAAACATCAGTCAAATCTTAGTCATTTTAACGGCAACCACATTCAGAATAAACAATTCATGATTTAGCAACGGCTGGGACAACGTTATACAAAAGACCTAACTGACCCGGTGAACCAGGGTGTCTGTACCAACAGAGTCCCTTTAAAGGGAAAAGACCCAGGGACACCTGGCTGGCTCAGTCCGTAGAGCATGCGACTTTTGATCTCAGGGTTGTGAGTTTGAGCCTCGTGTTGGGTGTAGAAATTACTTGAAAATAAAATTTAAATTTAAATTTAAATAAATAAATAGGAAGAAAAGGCGTGGCCTAAGAGCCCCAGAGGGAACTTTCCTACCTCTGATCCTCTGAGATTGAACCCTGGCCTGCCACGGGGCTCGCTGACCTTCAAAACACCTTGTCCACCCCCTCTCATTTCCAGGATGAGCAGTCAAGGCTCAGGGAAGGAGCACAGCAATTAGGGGTCTGCCAGGCCTGGACCTGGGGTCCTGTGACTCTCCACCCCATCACCCTCTCCTCAGTGTCCCTGCGGACTGACAAGGGATGCAGACTGAGGGACAATTTGATCACGAGGATCCCCAGGATAGAATTCAACAAATGCAAAAAAGTCTCCAGAGCGGGGAGGACCCAAAACTGTGCACACCCAGGACCAAGGGCAGGGCAGGACTGTGACCAGAGCTTGGTGCTGGGGCCCAACCATGAGAGGTGGAGGTCCTGTGGGTTGTGAAGGGCTAAGCAAGGGAGGGAGGCCCTTCAGAAGATGGTCAGGGGAAAGCATGGTCAGTACTCTTCTGGACAAAGTCTCAGGGGCCGGCTGAGCTGAGGGGATAGGCCTTGAATAAAAGGATATTGCCTCCCAGTGCATGAGCAAGATGGACAGGAAAGGGAGATACACAAACATGGAAGGAATAGCTCTGGCAAAAGAGAAGCCAGGGCTATTTGTATAGGGAAATCTAAAGGGAAAAAAAAAAAAGTCGGGGCGCCTGGGTGGCTCAGTTGGTTAAGTGGCTGCCTTTGGCTCGGGTCCTGATCTCGGAGTCCTGGGATCGAGCCCCACGTCGGGCTCCCTGCTTTGCGGGGAGTCTGCTTCTCCCTCTGCCTGCTTGTGTACTTTCTCTCTCTTTCTGTCGAATAAATAAACAAAATCTTAAAAAAAGAAAAAAAAGACAACATAGGGTCAGGGCTTAGGGGTAACTGGAGGACTCCAACAGGGAAAGACTGTATGAAACTATGTAATGTTTTGAACCTACACCAAACTATTACAAAACTGGGTGGCTATAAATTCCTCTAATTATATGCACTCTGTTATCTTAAGCTTTCCTAATAGCATGGTAAAAAGCTCACCAACCAGAGGCAGCTATTCATCACAGTGATATTTGTAACAGCAAAAGGATGCACCTCCAGTGTCCCTCACTTGGGAACAGGTTAGTAAGTTATGACACGTCTACAAGACGGACTATGAAACAGCCACTTAGAACCACAAACTATACAAACCTATGTGGCAACACTGAAAAATGCTTATAATGCAACACGCAGTAAGTTAAGAGCAAGTATGTATCCTTGGGTGAGTGCTGGGCCCCTTCCTCCTAGCTGACTGACTGGGAGACAGGAGGACAGGACCAGAGCTAAAGGAGGGAAGCTGGGAATCCTAGGGGGCTTGACCTTGGTGCGACAAACCCCAATTTCCTGTCCTGCTTTTGATAAGCTGTGGTTGGCAGCAGGAGAAGACACTCCCCTCCCCACCCCCCCACCCCCCCACCCCCGGCAATGGCAACAAGAAACTGGCTGGAGGATGTTTCTGTTCTATTTGAGAACATTCCACTGCAAAATCCTTTTTCCTTTAGAACTTTGGGATGGGGTGCTGTCATGGCCCAGGACTATCCAGTGGACTCTGAAATATGGGAAATGTGTCAGCAGACCAACTGAAATGCTTAAATGACTTGAGAGTGTACCTAAAATAGCTCACTACTCCACTCAGAGTTACTTCACTCAGGGGACATGACCTCAGTTCTCAAAGACCTGCCCACAGAAGTCAGTATGTGCATCGTCAGTAGGCTGCTAAGATAGATCTCCTTTAAATCTAAATTAATTATTTCTTCCCTAATCATAGTCTTTTTCCTTCTCCCGTGGGCTTCTGGGGAACTGAAGGGCAGGCTGGTTAGTTAGCCTGTTGATAACCTTCATATAGTACCTCAGCTCAGAGGGTTAACCTAACCAAAGGTCACAAATGGGGCGGCCTCTGGGGGCCACGAAGTGTACGCACGAGCAGAGAACTGAGCTGTGGGCAGAGGGCTCCCCTCCTCCAGAAGCTCCTGCCCTGTCTGAAAGGGGCCCACTGCCACTCAGCTCTGGGAGAGCAGGGTCAGGCCCCAAGTTGCCAAGTCTCCTGATATTTGGAAAAAGGAAAGAAAAGTCTTGAATTTAAAATGTTGGCAACTGGGGCGCCCAGCTGGTGCGTCGGCTGCGCCTCTGACTTGGTTTTGGCTCAGGTCGTGACCTCAGGGTCATGAGATCGAGCCCCACGCTGGGCTCCACGCTCAGCCCGGAGTCTGCTTGGGATTCTCTCTCCCTCTCCCTCCCCGCCACTTCTCTCTCTCAAATAAATAAATAAATCTTAAAAAAATAAATGTTGGCAACTAATTCAGATCAAACCACCGCCTCACACTGCAATCAACCAAAGGGAAGGTTTGGCAACTTCTGAAACTGAACAGTTTTTAAATTCCTGAGGGCCCAGAAAGTGCCTCAGGGCGGCACATGACAAAGGGGACGCTGACTGGGCAGCACCTGGCCTACACGCCAGCACTTCTGCTTTATGGCTCTGTTTGTCAGCTCTCACTTGAGCGTGGAAAAAGTCTTGCTGATTAATAAAGACGCTCAAAACCCTCAAAATCCCTCAGATTAAAAACCAAAGCTCAGAAAACGGAACCCTCCGGCAGCCTGGGGGTGGACAGAAGTTCTGTGGGATACACACGTGGGATCTTTTCTCAGACGTTTTCATATCTGCACTCTCAGGCTGGGCCTCACCTCTAGCCCTCAAAGGAGACAGTTGTGATAATGCTACAGCAGAAATGGCCCTCCCTGCAAAGGGCTCCTCTGAGCTCTAGCTCACCAGAAAAGTCTGTAGGGGCTAGCTGAGGAGGCCAAGCCCAGGGCACTGGCAGGTTGCCTGTGAATACTGACATTCTGGGAGGAAGTGACCTTTGCATCCCATGGAGGGGAGTAACAGGACACCCTATTTACCGGTGAGCAACCTGGAGCCCAATCTCAGCCATACGTCCAGTTTCCAGAGGCTGAAGCAAGTTTCCTCAACCCCTCCCTAGAGGCTGGTCTTCCAGGTGGGTGTGGGCCACCTCTGGACAGGTATTTTAGGAAGGCAAGAAAGGATCCTCTGCCTGCCCCCAAATACCCTTCAACCAGCTCCTTGCCTTCCATCCTACAATCAGAGCTCAAGATTAAAATGCAAACACACTCAGGGAGAAGGATAGGGTACAACATTTAATACTAAGGTACAAAAGGCTGAGTCCTTTCAAAAGATCAGCTTTTCTGGGGGCGAGGAGTTAGGGTCGAGGAAGGACTGGGAGAAGAGGGAGAGGGAGGGCTGCTCAGAGTACCTCAGCCTTTGCTTTGGATTCTTTTAAAACATTTCTGTCAGCGTAGAGTCAAATGTGTCTTTAGGAGCTTCCACGAAGGCATCCTGCCCCTGACTGGGCTCAATATAAGAAAACCCCTGCAAAGGCTAGAATCACTCTCTGATTTGGCCCCCTTGGCATACCATTGTCTTTGCCTGCCTCAGGAGGACACCAAAGCCCCAAGCATAGGAGACCCCCCACTGGCCGCTGGATCAGATCAGTCCTTCACTGCTGAACCGTGAGTTCTTCAGAGCAAGCAAAGTGGTTAAGTGGGGAAACCTGACCAGGCAGCCAAGCCACTTTTACCTGAAGCCACATGACCAGGGGCAGTTCTGAGAAGTTCTTGCAAGGGTTAGTGGCATAATAGAGCCACCAGAACATGTGGGCATCCTTGCGGATGGTCACATAATCCCATACTTCCTTTCCCTCCTCTGTGGGCCGGTCCGTGATTGCTCCTGAAACAGAAGCACAACGTGATTGTCCCAAAGAATGTGTAACGTCCAGGTAAATTCCAAGCCCGCAGAGACGGCCATGATAAACTGGAGATGATATGGTTTCTATTTTAGGCACTCTACTCACTCTAATATATTGTGGAGATAAGGAAAAGCACTTCGGTTATGATAAAGCAAACCAGGAGCGCCTGGGTGGCTCAGTCAGTTAAGTATCTGACTCTTGATCTCAGCTCAGGTCCTGATCTCAGGGGTGTGAGTTCAAGCCCTGCATTGGGCTCCATGCTGAGCACAGAGTCAGCTTGAGATTCTCTCCTTCTGCCCCTTCCACCCATTCTCTCTCTATAATAGATAAATAAATCTTAAAAAAAAAAAAAAAAGGCAAACCAAAATTAATAGTGGCATAGGAGGTCAGGGCTTTCACTTTTTCCTCTGCACCCCCTGTAATATTTGGATTTTTAACAATAAGCATGAAACACTTTTGCAATTCTGTTTTAGAAAGACAGATTCAGGGGCACCTGGGTGGCTCAGTCGTTGAGCATCTGCCTTCGGTTCAGGTCATGATCCCAGGGTCCTGGGATTGAGCCCCACATTGGGCTCCCTGCTCCACGGGAAGCCTGCTTCTCCCTCTCCCGCTCCCCCTGCTTGTGTTCCCTCTCTGTGTCTCTGTGAAATAAATAAATAAAAGCTTTAAAAAAAAAAGAAAGAAAGAAAGATTCACATTTCTGGAAAAAAAGAAAAATCACAAAATGCAAAATGCTAGCCTTTATATCTCATTTAATATATGATTAAAAAGGTATCCCAAATGAGAGGCACCAATATGCACTATCTTATGCTGAGGCAACTGTTAGCTTTTGTGAAGGAGGAAAAAAAATGTAGGTCCTTACTCGATACTATAAACCAAAATAAATTTCAAGCAGATCAAGTATTTCAATTTTAAAATTTAGATATTAAAAATAATATAAAAATATAATTGAGGATGCCTGGGTGGCTCAGTCGGTTAAGCGTCTGCCTTGGGCTCAGGTCATGATCTCAGGGTCCTGGTACCGAGCCCCACATTAGGCTCCTTGCTCAGTGGGGAGCCTGCTTCTCCCTCAGCCTGCTGCTCGCCCTGCTTGTGTTCTCTCACTCACTTTATCTCAAATAAATAAATAAAATCTTTAAAATATATATATATATATTTGAATGTTTTTTTGATCTCTGGATGGGGAAGTGCTGTAAGCATACCCCAGAGACTATAAAGGAAAAGATCAAAAGAGTTGAGGACAGAGACTTGTTATATTTTCTGTACAACAAAATTTATGTACATCAGAAATAAAATTAAAAGGCATACAACAAAGAAAGATCTGCAACAAATATGAAAAAGAGTGATTTTTCTTACTTGTGTAGATCAATTTCAAAAAGGAAGATCCTAATAGTTAAATGGGTCAAGGCTCTGAGGAAATAATTTATGAAAAGGAAATTTGAATGTCTGATAAATATGTGAAAAAAGGGTTAACATCATTAATATTCAGCTATGAAAATCAAACCAATATGAGGTCACTAAAAAAATCTTTGCTTCTTTGATAGATAAAAAAATAATGGCAAGTGCCCAATGGCCACAAGGAGACAGGAGACCAGTCCTTAGCACTGTTGGCAAGAGTGCACGCTGACATCAGTTTTGGGGAAGGCAGCTTGGCTTTCCAAATATCAAAAGAAAGATACTCCATAGATCAAAAGCTATATATATATATATCCTTTAATCCCACAGCTCCAATTTTCCCTAGTTAACTTTGTAGCATCTGCAAAATATGTATCCGAGAAGAGGAGGTTCAATACATTTTCCATGTCACCTTTGCTAAAGTAACAACTCTCGAGTTAGTTGTTTTTCTCAAATACCCCTCTGCGGGTAAGAAAAGGCGGCTGTTCAAAACTGATGGACTCCCCATGATGGGAGTTTCCTGCCTTCTACTTCCTCTTTTCTTAAATTTCAAGACCCCGTGGCAAGGAAAAGCACAAACACTGGTCTCAAAAAGAAGAGAAGGGAGTAGAGAAGGAGACAATGGGGTTTTGTAAGTGAGAAGGATATAAATTAAGAAAACCAGAAAGTGGCTTGAAGAGCAAAACAGAGTGGCTAGATCATAGATGTGGCTGGAAGATTCTCTGTACAAGTGACCCAAGATTACATGACAGATACGGCTCGGGTCCCTTTTGACTTAACCGCTGGCCCTCCTCCCTTCCCTGGCAGTGACGGCTGTTAAAATCGGCGGGGGGGGGGGGGGGGGGGGGGGCATTTTTGACAACATTTCCCAGACCCAAGCTGAAGGGCCAGATGATCCCCAGTTTATAAAAGGAAAGACGGGAACTCTTAAGCAGTCTGCCTAAGATCACAAGGCAAGTTGGTGGCCAGTTCGAATTCTCGGATCTTGATTCAGACCACGAAACATTTTGCTGAAAGACTGAAAATCGATTTGCAAGTCATCCTATTAAACACGATTTTGTTTTTGTCAAAAAGAATGGCAGTGAGGGGAGATGTTATGCTGTCTGTTCTGTTAAGAAGAGAGAGAAAGACCTCATCTCAATGAAACATCCCAATCGTGGTAGGGTTGGTTTTTCAGGGTCCTTCGCACCGCATGTTTCAGCTCAAAATAAAAAGTCCTCATTAATCCCGCTTAGCAGCCAATCACCGCAGGAAAAGAGAGGTGGACTTAGGATCGTGGAAACCTCATCGATCAGCAGTTTCCCCAAGTCATGTATTTTGCACAACTGCTTCTACCTAGGCGTAGGGAAGAGAGGAGTACCAGAGCATTCAGGGCCAGAAAGGGGTAGAAAAAGCACTTAGCATTAAAAAAGAAGAAGAAGAAGAGGAAGAGGAAGAAGAAGAAGAAGAAGGAAAGAGAGCGAGGTTCTAAAGCAGTATAATTACGCAAGGTAGAAACTGGGGGAAAGAGATTTGCTTTCAAAAGCATAAACCCACTAATAGACGCTCATCCCTGGAGAGAGACGGAGGTACCGGCCGCTGATGCACCTTTTGCCCGAACCTACCGGTGCTCAGGCCCAGAAGCAGCAGCAACAGCAGAAACACGGGAGAGGTTCGGGGCACCAGGTCCATGGCGAATACCGGGTGGCTGCAGCAGCAGCCGCAGGCTGAAACCCGCGCCCCACCACGTGACGGCGGTGGGTGGGGCCTGGCCAGGACCGGGCCGGGGGCGGGGCCTGTCTGAGGGGCCCGGGCGGGGGCGGGGCCGGGCGGGGGCGGGGGCGGGCCCGGGGGCGGGGCCTGGGCGGCGGGAGGCGGACGGCTGTCTGTGTCCCGGTCGCGCTCTGCGGGTCTGGCCCGGCCGGAGGCGAGGGGCGGCGCTCGGGGTGTTCTGTCTGCCCCACCACGTCCTCCTCTGCCGTTTTGGGGACGGATCAGAGAAGTTGAGGCGTTTAATGCATTTGATTAGGTCGGATCGTGGGACAGGACTGAAACCCTACGGACTAATAACCACGAGAACCGTCCTTCCTGCCGGGCTCATCTCTTCCTTCCCCTAAAATAGCCCTGGCATTTCAAAAGCTCCTGCGTTTCCTCCGAGCAGATGAAGCCTGAACCAGCTGGTCGTAGAACACTGCGATTCCATTTTCACAGATTTAGCTTCAATATTATTTTAACTATAAAATTACATATATCGTGGACATTTTGAAATTACAAAAAAAAATTTAGATCCTACAAAACCGTTGTTGGCATTTGGGATATATTTTTCTCTGGTCTTCATCTTTTTAAGTATAATGATAAAAAGTTTTATTGTTTTCTGTGTTGATAATTTGTCATTCACATAATTCTGTGTTAACATTGTCTTCACAACAGTCCTTTTTTAAAAAAAAATATTTTATTTGAGAGAGAGAGAGAGAGAGTGAACACAAGCAGGGTGGAGAGGGAGAAGCAGACTCCCTGCTGAGCGGGGAGCCCTCTGTAGGGCTCGATCCCAGGACCCCGGGATCATGACCTGAGCTGAAGGCAGACGCTTAACAGACTATACCACCCAGGTGCCCCCACAACAGTCATTTTAAAGAGGGAATTGTAGGTTTGGGTAGGAGAAGGGAGGAAATGAATGGTAGAGGGGTGTGTGTGTGTGTGTGTGTGTGTGTGTGTGTGTCTAACGGTCTTTTTTTTTTTCCCCCTTAGGATATACTGAATAACTCACCTTGTAGAACTAGGACACAAGATAATACAAAGACAGTGTGAGGGTCAGGTTATTGCTGAATACTCTATTTCACAAAAAGTGCATATGATAGAAAATGAAACAGAAAAACAAAGTCCATGTGATAATGACTCCTTTTCCTGTTCCCCTCTGTATCCCTCTCCTCCTGACTCTCATAAATGGACAGATGTTTTTATCTCAACCTTATGAAATGACAGTCCTGCCGGTGAAGGGCAAGGGCACTGAGATTTGGGCCAGAGAAAAGAATTAGGCAAGCAGGTTCTCTTAAGCTTTAGCTTGGGTTGGTCCTGGAATGTGTTAAATGTCATAACGAGGGTACTGGGGATAAGCCTCTTCTAAAGGAACATTTGAAAAATATACATACAGGTTACACCCTCAGTTAAACAGAAATAACTATGTCAAAAACATTGTCAAAGTTTTTCCTATCTAAAGCATCCAAGTTGGTCTGTGTCATCAGAGCTTCAAATACTCTTGATCATTCCACTAGAGCTAGACTTTCAGGGTTTCGTGTTTTCATTGCAAAAATAACACTATAGTAAATATATTTTCCGTATGGTATTTTTGGGATTATTTCTCTAAGATAAAATAGAAGTGATCCTCTTGTATGAAAGTCTACAGATGTTATATAGCTTTATTTTATTTTTTTAAAGATTTATTTATTAGAGAGAGAGAGAGCAAGCAGGGGAAGGGGCAGCGGGAGAAGGGGAGGGAGAGAGAATCTCAAGTAGAATCCCCACTGAGCAGGGAGCCCCACTCGGGGCTAGATCTCACGACCCTGAGATCATGACCTGAGCAGAAATCAAGAGCCAGACTCTCAACTGACTGAGCCACCCAGGCGCTCCAACTTTAAATCATGGGGTGGGCTTATTCAGTACGGGTGATGGGGATACAGGTAAGAGCCAGGGTATTGCCTAATAAACAATGGTGTATGGGGCCCCTGGATGGCTCATTTGGTTGGGTGTTTAACTTGACCTCTGTTCAGGTCTTGATCTCAAGAGTTTGAGTTCAAGCCCCACATTGGACTACGCGCTGGGGGTAGAGTCTACTTAAAAACAAACAAACAAAAACAGTGGTGTAAACATCAACTACAAACTATGGTTGCCCCTCCAGGAAAAAGGGCAGACACTGACAAGGGGAAGGGGCGTAAGGTAATTTCCTGAAATAACAGTAACGTTGTATATTTTGGTAGGTGTGTTAAAAAAATAAAATACAACTGAGTAAATTTTATTTTTCTTAAGTTTTATTTATTTAAGTAATTTCTGCACCCCACAAGGAGCTTGAACTCATGATGCCGAGATCAAGAGTTGTACATACCTCCAACTGAACCAGCTAGGTGCCCCTCAACTGAGTAAATTTTAAAGATCTTATTGGCTATATTCAATGATTCATGAATCTGGCAGGATACCATCTAGCAGATAGAAAGGGGATCTAAGGAACTGTACAAAATTTAAGGCTTTTTATAGGCAGAAACCTCTGACCAAGGAAGTTATTAACAAAAGAAAAAAATATATCGTTTCAGGCAAGATCCCCTTTCTTAGGGGCTGGGTGGGGAGGTGGCGTTTATCATGCAGATTACTTAACTAGTGCTGATCAGGAGATTTCAGATTGACTATTAAAGGGCACATATCTGGCTGGCTCAGTCAGTATAGCATGTGACTCTAGATCTCAGTGTTGTGGGTTTGAGACCCAAGTAGAGTGTAGAGATTACTTAAAAATAAAATCTTAGGGGCACCTGAGTGGCTCAGTCAATTAAGTGTCTGCCTTCAGCTCAGGTCATAATCTCAGGGGTCCTGCTTGGAGGGGAACCTGCTTCTCCCTTTCCTTCTGCCCCTCTCCCTGCTGTGTGCTCTCTCTCTCACTCTCTCTCTCTCTCAAATAAATAAATAAAATCTTTAAAAAATAAAAATAATAATCTTAAAAAATAATAAGATCTTTTAAAAAAATAAAGGTCACATTTCTGCAATTAAGCTTTAGCTTGCTGTGGGGGCAAGTTACTCCATATTGAGTCTGTTCTTTCTTTTTCTCTCTTTCTTTTCTTTCTTTCTTAGCATTACATAAAAGGAATTTATTTGCCATACCCAAATGGAATTTATTTAAGAATGTAAGGCTGGTTCAATATTCAAAAATCAGGGATACCTGGGTGGCTCCTGGAATTGAGTCCCACATTGGGCAGGCTCCTTGCTCAGTGGGGAGACTGCTTCTCCCTCTGCCTGCCATTCTCCCTGCTTGTGTGCTCTCTCTTTCTCTCTCTCTCTCTCTGACAAATAAATAAATAATATCTTTTAAAAAAAATCAACCAATGTGATCCATCATAGTAACAGGATAAAATCATATAATCATATAAATCAAGGCAGAAAAAGTATTTGACAAAATTAAACATCCATTTATGATAAAAACTTTCAGAAGATAACAATGGAGGAGAACTTTTTCAGCTTCATAGAGAACATTTACAAAAATCTACAGCAAACATAAACTTAATGGTGAAAAATGGAATGTTTTCCCCTAAGATTGGGAATGAGGCAAGGATATCCACTCCCTCCACTCTTATTCAATATAGTACTAGAACTTCTAGCCAGCACAAGAAGGCAAGAAAAAGAAAGAAAAGGCATACAGATTGGAAAGGAAGAAATAAAACTGTCCCTATTTGCAGATGACATGATTGCCTTCATAGAGAATCCCAAGGAATCAACATATGCCAAAAACTCTCTTAGGATTAATAAGTTAGTTCAGGGGTACCCGGCTGGCTCAGTTAGTAGAGCATACAACTCTTGATCTCAGGGTTGTAAGTTCAAGCCCCACGTCAGGTGTAGAGGTTACTTAAAAATAAAATCTTTAAAAATAATAATTTAGTTCAGTAAGGTCATGGGACACAAGATAAACATATAAAAATAAATCATATTTCCATGTATTAGAGAACACATGGACATCAAAATTAAAAACACAATACCATTTACAATTGCTAGAAAGAAAGACAGGTGTAAATCTAACAACAAATGTATAGGGTTTCTACGCAGAAAACCACACAATGCTAATGACAGAAATCAAAGATCTGTATAAATGGAGAGACATAATGTGTTCATGGATTGGAAGATTCAACATAGTAAGCATGACAATTATTCTTGAATTGATATATAGGTTTAACACCATTCCTATAAAAATCTCAACAAGATTTTTGTAGATATAGACGAAGATTATTCTAAAATTTATAAGGAAAGGCAAAGGCACTAGAATCGCTAAAACAATTAGAATAAAGCGTAAATAAAGTGGGTAGATTTGTCTACCCAATTTTAAAATTTATTGTATATCTACCACTGGAGATCAAGACTGTGTGGTATTGGTAGAGCGCCTGGCTGGCTCAGTCAGAAGAGCATGAAACTCTTGATCTTGGGGTAATGAGTTTGAGCCCCACATTGGGTGTAGAGATTATTAAAAAAAACCAAACTTTAAAAAAATTTAAAAAGACTGTGTGATAGGGGCACCTGCGTGGCTCAGTTGGCTAAGTGTCTGACTCTTGATTTCACCTCAGGTCATGATCTCAGGGTTGTGACATCTAGTCCCATGTAGGGCTCTGGGCTGGGCATGGAGCTTGCTTGGGATTCTCTCTTCCTCTCCCTCTGCCCCTCCCCCCTCTCTAGAAAGAAAGAAAGAAAGACAAAAAGAAAAGAAAGGGGGCGCCTGGGTGGCTCAGTCGTTAAGCGTCTGCCCTTGGCTCAGGTCATGATCCCAGGGTCCTGGGATCGAGCCCCGCATCGGGCTCCCTGCTCAGCGGGAAGCCTGCTTCTCCCTCTCCCGCTCTCCCTGCTTGTGTTCCCTCTCTCGCTGTGTCTTTCTGTCAAATAAATAAAATCTTTAAAAAAAAAAAAAAAAAGAAAAGAAAGGAAGAAAGAGACTGTGCAGTATTGGTAGAGGAATAGACACATAGATCAACAGAACCAAACAGAGAACACGGAAATAGACCTGTCAACTGATTTTGGACAAAGGTTCTTTCAGGGAGCAAGAATTCCTGCCCTCTCAAATGGCTTTCTAGCTGGACTAAGAATCAAACTGATATAATACAGGAGAAAACCAAATGTAATAGCATACATATGGAGAACCCACATAGACATGGAAATTCAAAGACAGGCAAAATGAGGTACATATGTCATCCTGAACTAAGGAGAAAGGGGTAGGGGTCTGGGACTTCATAGAAAAGGATAAGAGCCATAAGAAGAAGAGTAGATGTTTGGTAATTAGATATTTGCCCTGCCATACAGATGGGTCACTCAGATAAAATTGATCTCTGCTAATAACCCTTATGAAGACATTGGATTACTTCATACATTGCAAGTGGGAATGCAAAATGGTACAGCTACTCTGGCAAACAGTTCAGCAATTTCTTAAAAAACTAAACATGCAAGGGGCGCCTGGGTGGCTCAGTCAGTTAGGTGTCTGCTTTGGGCTCCGGTCTTGATCCTGGGGTCCTGGGATCGAGCCACAAGTTGAGCTCCCTGCTCAGCGGGGAGTCTTCTTCTCCCCCTCCCTCTGCACGCCCCCTCCTTGTGCTCTCTCTCAAATAAATAAAATCTTAAAAAAAAAGACAAAAAACCTAAACTAAACATGCAACTATCATATGACCCAGCAATTGTACTCCTGGGCATTTATCCAGAGAAATAAAGTCTTATGTTTACATAAAAACCTGTCAATGAATGTTTATAGCAGCTTTATTTGTAATAACTCCAAACTGGAAACAACTCAAATGGCCTTGAACACGACCAACAGGTCTTCGATGCAAATGGTTAAACAAACAGTGGTTCACCCATGCCACGGGATACTGTTCAGCACTAATAAGGAACAAACTATGGATACACACAACAACCTGAATGAATTTCCAGAGAGTTATGCTGAGGAGAAAAAAAGCCAATACCAAAAGGTTACATACTTTATGATTTCACTCATATAACATTCTTGAAATGACAAAATCACAGAAATGGAAAGCATCATGGTGGCTGTAACAACAATAGGGAAGATCGTTGTGATAATGGAACTGTTCTGTGTTTTGACCGTATCAATGTCAATATCCGTTATCACTGGGGGAAATTGGGTGAAGGGTACATGGGATCTCTCTGGATTATTTTCTAAAACTGCATGTGCATCTATAATTAACTCATATTAAAAAAACTAATTTAGGGGCGCCTGGGTGGCTCAGGTCATGATCCCAGGGTCCTGGGACCGAGCCCTGCATAGGGCTCCCTGCGCAGCGGGGAATCTGCTTCTCCCTCTCCCTCTGCTGCTCCCCCTGCTTGTGCTCTCTTGCTGTCTCTGTCAAATAAAGAAATAAAAGCTTTTTTTTTTTAAAGAAACCTTAATTTAAACATGCTTAATCTAATATTCATTCATTCGCTTATTTAAAGTAGGCTCCTCCTCAATGTGGGGCTCGAACTCATGACCCTGAGATCAAGAATCAGACGTTGGGCGCCTGGGTGGCTCAGTTGGTTGGGCGACTGCCTTCAGCTCAGGTCATGATCCTGGAGTCCCGGGATCGAGTCCCGCATCGGGCTCCCTGCTCAGTGGGGAGTCTGCTTCTCCCTCTCCCGCTCCCCCCTCTCGTGCTCACTCTCTCTCTCAAATAAATAAATAAAATCTTTAAAAAAAAAAAAAAGAATCAGACATTTAACTGACTGAGCACCCAGGTGCCCCTAAAAGAAAACAAAAAACAAAAACAAAAAAACCCTTAATTTTAAAAAGGAAAGCAAATAGAAGCATAAAACATACACTGCTCTGCTCCTTCTCTTTTCTTTCATTATATCCTAGGCACATGTCCATGGCAGTATATTTAGAACTACCTCAATAGGGATTTTATTGCATAAATTTTGATACAGTGGAATTCTATACAACTGTTGGATGTACACTAATTTTATTCAATTAAATATCTGTTGATGGGTATTTATTTTGTTTCTTGTTACTTGCTTTTTCAACGTTTTAGGAAACATGGTACAGGAGTCTTTGCTCATAGTATTTATCTCTAGGATAAATGAATGCCTAAATATGCAATTGCTAGGTCAAAGGGTACATGAAAAAAAAAAGGGTACATGAATTTATGGTTTAGACAAATGTTGTCAAACGGCCCTTTAGAAGTTTTTAAAGGGTCATTTGACAAAAGAATAGGTCCTGTCTATAAATTTTTGCAGTCATGAACATTGCAAAATACAGATAAACACACAGAATTGGGTACCTACCACTCAGTCTTTTTTTTTTTTTCTTTCCAAGAGAGAGAATGAGAGAGAGAGAGAGAGAGCATGAGAAGGGGGAGGGTCAGAGGGAGAAGCAGACTCCCATCCAGATTTACAATTTAGAATCAATCCTTTGTCATCACTCTAGGTCCCCATAGTAAAGGGAATGTGGCATTTCAGGAATCTCCAGGAAGGAAACAAGAATAGGCAGGCAAGTACTTAAAAGCCACCTGCTGCTTAGGTAACTTTCTACTTTTGGAGTAGCAGTCTTCACACTGGGGGTAAGTCAGTCCTGAAGAGTACCCAAACACTTTCTAAAGAGAAAAGGGCATGCACAATTTTAAGAAAATCAAGTTATACATCTCCTTTCACTTGAACTTCTTCCTAAAACTGATTGTCTGAGAATGTGATTGCACTTTCTGTTCTCCCAAAAGAAACGTGTTTCTCTCTCTCCTGTCCCATCCATATAGCCTCACTGGCACCTACTATACTTAGTTATTCGTTTCTACCCAGTATTATTAAATTTACATTAACTTTAGGGAAAAATGTAGTACATTCTACGGTAAATAATGCACATGACAGCAATCACTGATACATAAAATCTAGTAATGCCCTGAACTTGAGAACAGCTTCATTCTATTGGGATTAACTCCTTTCTCTTAGATATTGGTATGCTCTTTCTTTCTTTTTTAAGATTTTATTTATTTATTCAACAAAGAGAGTGAGAGAGTACAAGCAGGGGGAGCAGTAGAGGGAGAGGGAGAAGCAGGCTTCCCGCTGAGCAGGGAGCCCAACGTGGGGCTCGATGCCAGGACCCTGAGATCATGACCTGAGCCGAAGGCAGACGCTTAACCATCTGAGCCACCCAGGCGCCCCTGGTATGCTCTTTCAATTCAATGCGTGCTTATAAACATAATTGATTTCAACTATCAGATTAAATTGCTGATAAATCTATAAGAGTTCACAAATGTCCATCTCCCTATCCATGAATATGCAAGTCTTTGATTACGACCCCCATTTTTAGGGAATTGTCATTTTTACCCCAGTTTCATCTAATGTTAGCTCCAGAAACCAGGCACCTCTAAGTGTAAGAGTAAATATAATAATCATTTAAGTCTTAGTGGAGCCTTCCCAGATATTGAGAATGTAAATGACTCTAGTGACTTGGTAAACACTCCTTTGGGAAGTCAGGCGTTTGCTTTTAACTTTCCTTTGTTACATTTTAACAATTTTTTGTTTTTAACATTATTATTTTTTTTTTTTTAAAGATTTTATTTATTTATTTGAGACAGAGAGAATGAGAGAGAGAGAGCACATGAGAGGGGGGAGGGTCAGAGGGAGAAGCAGGCTCCCTGCCGAGCAGGGAGCCCGATGCGGGACTCGATCCAGGGACTCCAGGATCATGACCTGAGCCGAAGGCAGTCGCTTAACCAACTGAGCCACCCAGGCGCCCTGTTTTTAACATTATTGAACATAACTGAATTGTTGGCTGATGGAGTACTGAAAATAATTTTTAAAGGAAGAGCTCTAGGTAACTTTAGCATGTAACTTGGCAGGAATTGGCTGACATTGCCAACGATATAAGTCCTTCTAGGCTTTTTTTTTTTTTAAAGATTTTATTTATGGGTTGTTGTATCAATGACTGAGCCACCCAGGCGCCCCAAGTCATTCTAGTCTTATCTACTTACATAATGAACAAGTTTTCTTAGGACTTTACATCTATAAAAACAAAAAATAGATCCAGAATCCATGTGGAGCCCTGTCTCATTTAGGAATATTCATCCACAGAGACTCGGACTAATTAAAAAAAAAAGCACACACCTCCATTTATTTCATTAATAGATATGTTTCCATGTCCATTTTATTTTCCCTATTTAATAATTACCAAAATGTGTGCTATTTTGATCTTAATAGTAATGATAATTCAATCAGAAGACCTACAGCATAAGGTGACAGGAAAATAAAATTTACAAAAACATTTTTTTTCAATGTTTCCACTGACTACAAAGTATTAGCACTTACTAGTTCAGTGACCTTGTGTTAGTAGCTTCATCTCCCTGAACTTTTTTTTTTTTTAAGATTTTAATTATTTATTTGACAGAGAGAGACACAGTGAGAGAGGGAACACAAGAAGGGGGGAGTGGGAGAGGGAGAAGCAGGCTTCTTGCAGAGCAGGGAGCCCTCTGTGGGACTCCATCCCAGGACCCTGGGACCATGATCCGAGCCGAAGGCAGACGCTTAACGACTGAGCCACCCGGGCGCCCATCTCTCTGAACTTTAAAAAAATTCTTCAACATGGGAATACTAATAGTTTATAATTCATATCTTTGTCTTGAAAACTAAAGGAATTAATATACTATGTGAGAGAATGGAAATTTAAATGATGTACAATTCATCATTTACTTAGCTAGTGGCTAATAAGAGGGCTTATTTTTTTATATTTTAAAATATGGATGGTGGTAGGTATTATATTGCTCAGGTCTCTAAGTTCCAGGAGGCACATGTAAAGCTCTGATTAATGGTTTCATTTTTATTTTATTTTATTTTTAGATTTTATTTATTTATTTGACAGAGAGAGACACAGCGAGAGAGGGAACACAAGCAGGGGGAGAGGGAGAAGGAGAAGCAGGCTTCCCGCTGAGCAGGGAGCCCGACGAGGGGCTCCATCCCAGGGCCCTGGGATCATGACCTGAGCCAAACGCAGACGCTTAACAACTGAGCCACCCAGGCGTCCCTAACGGTTTTATTTTAAAACGTGGATATTTACAACACATTGGGAATTGTATCTTTTCCAACGAAAAATTTTGTCAATTAAATATATTGGGGGGGGGCGCCTGGGTGGCTCAGTCATTAAGCATCTGCCTTCGGCTCAGGTCATGATCCCAGGGTCCTGGGATCGAGCCCCACATAGGGCTCCCTGCTGAGCGGGAAGCCTGCTTCTCCCTCTCCCACTCCCCCTGCTTGTGTTCCCTCGCTCGCTGTCTCTCTCTCTGTCAAATAAATAAGTAAAATCTTTTAAAAAAAATGTATTGGGAGTTAGTGTTTTTTGAAATTCTTTTCCGTGTAAAAGCAACTATCTTAGAAGCCAACTACTGAGAAGTGCATGTTTATCCAGAGAGCTGCCTAAATTCGGACCCTGCGCAGTGCTCAGCGGGAAAGGAATTCACTTACACTCTTCCCTAGCCCCGTGATGAACAGAATGGAATCGAATCAACCCCGCTCGGCGTTCTTGCCGGTCACGGAGGCTGTAGTAGCCACTTGGAGCCAATAGGGGGCATACGTTAAAAGGCCCCAGGGGGCGGGCCGCCGAGCACGCCTCTCGGTAGCCCTGTGGTGTCTCTCGGCTTCCGTTGAGCATCGGGCAAGATGGCGGCCTCCGAGACGGTTAGGCTACGGCTTCAATTTGATTACCCGCCGCCGGCTACCCCGCACTGCACGGCCTTCTGGCTTCTTGTCGACTTGAACAGATGCCGAGTGGTCACGGATCTCATTAGTCTCATCCGCCAGCGCTTCGGCTTCAGTTCTGGGGCCCTCCTGGGCCTCTACTTGGAGGGGGGGCTCTTGCCCCCAGCCGAGAGCGCGCGCCTGGTACGAGACAACGACTGCCTCAGGTGCGCGCTGCGGCGGGGTCGGGGGTGGCGGGGAGGGCGGCGGGCTGCGGATGCGCCTGCGCACGCCCGGGGCGCCTCGGCCCTCGGAGGCCGCGCGTGGGTGGGGGGTGTGGGGTGGGGAGTGGGGGTGGGCGTGGGGTGGGGCTGTCAAGCTGCGCGTTTGTGAACCCAGGAGATGCTGATTGGTCCAGGCAGGCTTGGGGCTCAGGAAGCCGCAGGGTGAGGAGCATCCTCTCCCGGAGTGCTTCTGAGCCAGGTGATTGGTGGACCAGACTTGGAAAGACCCTGATCCTGTGCGTGGGCCGGGCCTGTGTTTCTTTCCGCCCTGATTTAGCGGGCACTCACTTAGCGAGACACTGTGGAGTGCGCGTGATGCAGAGGGCCTGAGACCCGGCCTTCCCCTGGCGGCTCTCAAGGTCAGGTGCAGGGGACCCAGGCAAACAGGAACAGTCGCGTTTTCTTCAAAGCGTGTGGTTCGTCCTACCTTAGTGCTCCTGCGAGATCTTCTCAGACTTACGGTGTCATTCTTGTCATAACGTGGGTGTTTTGTGGTTCTTTTAAATAGGTATTTGGGACCTTTTGGGTTGTGAATTGAGAAATAAAATAGTTTTAAATATGCTTTTGGAAATTAAAAAAATGGTACTGAGATGAGTATCAAGGAGCCGTTGTGGTATGAATTGCCCGTGTGTGGTTAATTTGTCTCAATAAAATGGTAAGACGTGATCATATCAGTTTGCGTTTTTTTGACTAATTTATTCAGGGCTTCTTTTAAAGGTCAGCTACAATGAAAAAATTCTAGAGTTATGAACCAGGCTACTTCCTCTGCTTGCTCTTTGTTGAATATTCTGTTCCTTAGAACATGTCAGATTTCATAAGATTTCTTCAGAACATCAGGGAATTCAGTTTGGAACAATAACTACATCTTTGTGTATGTGTGTCTCTCTTAAAATCAGGAATGCTGTGATTTGTTAAGAATGTTTAGCTGTTTCTAAAGACAATTTGAAATGGTCCAAATTTCAAAAAGAGTTCTTTTTCCTTTTTCTTTCACTGTAATGGCTCTCCATTATTTCTGCAATTCAGGGACTACTTAAATATCAATTGCAAGGACTGCCTCCCCTCCTATTAAGTTTACTTTCTGAACTATCCCCTGCCTAATGAGTTAATAACTTGCTGCTCACTAACTGCAGTTATACCTCAATTAATGAATTATCTGGGAATTATACTCTTTATAATGAAGTTAATGTCAAAAGCAACCCATGACAGCTGTTATAGGAAATAAATACAGCACAATGGCAGGCAGAATTTCTCCTAAACACTTCAAATGCATAATTGTGGTGTGGTAAGAAATACCTCTGCAGCTGGCTTCAGTGGTAAATGGGGCAGACCTTAGGAAAAAACTGAATTTGGAAAAATTTTGTATTTTTTTTTTTAAGATTTTATTTATTTATTTGACAGAGAGAGATATCGAGAGAAGGAACACAAGCAGGGGAAGAGGGAGTGGGAGAGGGAGAAGCAGGCTTCCTGTGGAGCAGGGAGCCCGATGGCGGGACTCGATCCCAGGACTCTGGGATCATGACCTGAGCCGAAGGCAGACGCTTAACGACCGAGCCACCCAGGCGCCCCAAAATTTTGTATATTTTTGTGGTTGCCGGTTTTCAATCATTCTGTCTTCCAATAGATTCACCTTTCTTCGGAGCTACAGAAGAAAGCATAGTCTCTTTTCTTAAAGGTTCCTAGTATTGTTGGAGTGGACCAAAATAACTAGTTTCATGCTTCTGTAGATTACCTTCTTGTGTGATGCAGGCCATCAGCCTGGGTAATTATACTATGGTGTGCTGCTAAGTGCAGAAGATGATTGAGAAGGGAGAGATCATCATGGAACACAAATGGTCAGGGACTTTCGCAGTTCTTTGATGGACATGTTAGAAATGGAAATGTTAGATGGCCCAGGAGAGCTGTAGAGGCAAAAGCTAGACTGACTTGGTGAAGAGATAAGTCTGACTGCAGAAGGATTCTGTAGGGATTGCTGGGAGTACTGAGAGAAGTCTAATGAGGAAAGGTGGAGCCAGGTGGTAGGAAGCTTGAGAGGCCATTTCCCCATGGCCATTTCCTCACAGCCCATTCTCTCAAGCCCCCAGAATCTTTTTCTGTTCTGACAGACAAAAAAAAACCCTTATACTTCAAAATAGTTCAAGGTAAAAAGTCCCTTATTTCTCTTCTACATACTCTTCCCACACCCTACTCTCTGGAAGTATCCTCAGTTTAGTTTGGGATCTGTCTTCCCAGATTTTTTCCATACATATGCAAACGTATATACTTATACTTTTTTAAATACACATGTCATCATAATAAACATATTGTCTGCACCTCACTTTTTTACCTAACATCATGGGTATCTTTCATTTGAGTGTATATAGTATGTGATGTACATCATTCTTTTTTTAAATTTTTTTATTTTTGCAAGCGAGAGATGGAGGGAACAAGCAGGGGGAGGGGTAGGGGGAGAGGAAGAAGCAGGCTCCCCGCTGAGCAGGGAGCCCAGCGCAGGACCCCTGGGATCATGACCTGAGCCAAAGGCAGACGCTTAACCATCTGAGCCACCCAGGCGCCCTGCATCATTCTTTTTAAATGCCATGTAGTATTCTTTTACATGACCATGTCAATTTCTTTAACCATCCTCTTACAAATGGACCTTTTAGGTTGTTATCTTCGTTCATTTGGGCTGCTATGATAAAAATACCATAAACTGGGTAGCTTATAAACAACAGGAATTTATTTCTCACAGTTCTAGAGGCGGGGAGTCCAAGATCAAGGTGCCAGCAGATTCAGTGTCTGGTGAGGCTTGCTTTCTGGTTCATAGATGGCACCTTCTCACTGTGCCCTCACTGTGGAAGGGACTAGGGAGGGCTATAGGGTCTCTTTTATAGGAGCATGAATCTGGTTCGTGAGGGTTCCACCGTCATGACCTAAGCACCTTCCAAAGTCCCCACCTCCTAATTCCATCACCTTGGCGGTTAGGGTTTCAACGTACAAATTTTACAGGGACACAAACATTTAGACCATGGCATTTTGTTTTGTTTTGTTTTAAGATTTTGTTTTTAAGTCATCTCTGCATCCAGCATGGGGCCCAAACACAACCCTGAGATCAAAAGTCACACACTCCATCGACTGAGCCAGCCAGCCAGCCCCTCCCCATGACGGTTGTTTTGTGTTTCACTGGTACATACCGCTGTAGCGAGCATCCTTGTACGGCCTTGTGTACTTGGGCAGTGGTTCAGCAGGATACATTCCTAGAATAGGTACTTTTTGGTCAGATTTTAAAATTTGGTAAGTACTGTCAAATTGGCCTCCAGAAAAGTTGTACAGGTCTGGGGGCACCTGGGTGGCTCAGTCGTTAAGCGTCTGCCTTCAGCTCAGGTCATGATCCCAGGGTCCTGGGATCGAGCCCCACATCGGGCTCCCTGCTCTGCCGGAAGCCTGCTTCTCCCTCTCCCTCTGCCCCTGTTTGGGTTCCCTCTCTTGCTGTGTTTCTCTCTCTGTCAAATAAATAAATAAAATCTTTAAAAAAAAAAAAAAGTTGTACAGGTCTGTATTTATGCCAACAATATGAGTTACTTTTGTTCAGTATTGTGTGAAAGGTAAGAGAGCAGAGTGATTAAGAGTTCAAGGTCTGGAGTCAGAACCCTAGGTTCGAATCATGACTCATTAGCTGTGTTCCCTTGGTCAAGTACCTTAACCTCTCTGACGGTGATAATGCAGCAGCCAGGCAGGAGGGAGGCCGCAGGGAACTGAGGGGACCCAGAGAGGGTGCACCTCTACCTTTTCACTCTCCTTGTTGGATTTCACCTCCATTTGGTGGGACAAATTCATTAAAAACCCACCAACTCCTGTCCTCACTGGACTAACAATTATTGTATTAATAAAAATTAGAGTTAGCATTTGGAGAGGACTTGCTCTGAGTCTGGCACTGCTGTAAACATAGATGGGGGCTCATCTGAGTGTTGTAATTATTATCACTGTCCCCAGTCTTACAACTGAGAAAGGTTGAGGTACTATTTAAAAATTCTACTTAAAGTGGGAGAAGAAGGATTTGAATCCAGTCACTTTGGCCTTGGCAGGCAGTGGGTTTGGGGTATCAGGCTGTGCAGCTGGGTGTGGCTGTATTTCTGTACGACAGAGTCCTAGAAAGGAAATTGCACATTTAAAGGGAGCGCCTTGCATTTTGGGGTGCCTGGGTGGCTCAGTCGGTTGAGTGTCAGACTCTTGGTCTCTGCTTAGGTCGTGATTTCATGGGTTGTGAGATTGAGCCCTGAATTGGGCTCCGCGCTCAGTGGGGAGTCTGCTTAAAGATTCTCTCCCTCTGCCCCCCCCCCACCTGCTTGGGCGCATGCTCTCTCTCTCTCTCTCTCTCTCTCTCTCGAATAAATAAATCTTAAAAAAATAAATAAAGGGA
The DNA here is from genome assembly GCF_004348235.1 of Phoca vitulina. Classification (NCBI taxonomy): domain Eukaryota; kingdom Metazoa; phylum Chordata; class Mammalia; order Carnivora; family Phocidae; genus Phoca; species Phoca vitulina. The sequence goes on along the minus strand of NW_022589743.1, from coordinate 10,180,942 downwards.
GTGCCTCGCATTTTGATAATACCACCCAGCTTGCCCTGCAAAGAGTTTGCCTGAACATTGAAGAGTCTGTTTTAAAAACTTCTTGGAATTAAATCTTTTATTGCTAATTACATAGGTAATTCTCTTTTTTTTTTTTTTAAGATTTTATTTACCTACTTGACAAAGAGAGCGAGATAGAGAGAGCAGGAACACAAGGAGGGGGAGTAGGGGAGGGAGAAGCAGGCTCCCCGCGGAGCAGGGAGCCCGACGCGGGGCTCCATCCCAGGACCCCGGGATCATGACCTGAGCCAAAGGCAGACGCTTAACAACTGAGCCACCCAGGCACCGCTTACATAGTTAATTCACTTCTCTTCGTACAAGGACGGCTACATTTGTTATCTGTGATACAGGAAGAGAAATGAAGGACATTCCCAGGGAAAGTGTACACCCTGAAAGGAATGGTAACTCAGCAGACCCTAATGAACCATTTCTTACCCTCTGGATGGCAGTTTGTCTCTCAATCTTACTGTGTTCCAAACGGAAATGATTCTCCCCAGGAACAGCAGAGAGTGAGTGAGGCTGTAACAATCACAGGACCTTTAAGCCAATATCCACAGATCCGACGTCTTCAGAATAGGTGAGGTGATGCCGAGGGTGGGGTTTTGAAAGCGTGAAGGTGTTGGAGCCTCCTCTGAATGGCAGCAGGTGCTGTGTTCCAGTGATTTAGTAAACCACAGGACTGAACAGAGAGTCTTGCAACCATTTTCAAAGTTTGATGGGAAATTTGGTCCTAACTGGTTGCCTCAGGATTGAAGCTTGAATCATAACATTGCTAGAAGTAAAACCAATTTATCAAGAATGTCAAGGGACAATCCAATATACTGCAAGTTCCTCAGTAGTTCTTAGATTCACAGGATGCCAACCTACTTTTTGCCCATTTGAGAATTACTTCCTTGCTGCTAGATGCTGAGGTCCATCCTGGGAATCGAGAGTAATGTGTTTTTATAAATTAAATCCTTGATCTTGCAGACTTTTATTTCTGTCTTTATCCTGATATCAGTAGCTTTGATTTTACTTTGATTTGTATGAGTCTGTGTATTTGTGTATTCTGAAGAATAATTGTGGATTTTTTTTCAGCTACCACATTGTGATAAATCACAGGATTACTATCCCATAAAAAATTGTTTTTAGGGCGCCTGGGTGGCTCAGTTGGTTAGGCGACTGCCTTCAGCTCAGGTCATGGTCCTGGAGTCCCGGGATCGAGTCCCGCATCGGGCTCCCTGCTCAGCGGGGGGTCTGCTTCTCCCTCTGACCCTCTTCCTGCTCGTGCTCTCTGTCTCTCATTCTCTCTTTCTCAAATAAATAAATAAAAAATCTTAAAAAAAAAAAAATTGTTTTTAAATGCCTGTATCTTCTTATTCCCCAATTATACTTTTTTTTTTTCAAATATGATTATCTAATCTTTCTGTGGTCACTAAAAAAACTTGATGAAATATATAGCTGGATATAAATGTATTAAAAGTATAATGTCTGTTTTTAGCAGGCAATTTTAAGCACCCGCTATGTACTTGACACTGGGGACAGTCCATCATTGGACTGCACAAAAAACAGAATTAGCTGTTGCCAGTTCATGGAACAACAGAATTTCTTTACTATGATAACAATTTTGGATGAAGTGTGTTAGGGTTCTCCAGAGAAACAGAAACAATGGCGATAATAGATGTATATATATAGATATGAACTTGTTATAAGGAATTGGCTCATGAGATTATGGAGGCTGAGAGGTCCCAAGATCCACCGTTAGCAAGCTGTAGACCCAGGAGAACCAATGATATGGTTGCAGTCCAAGTCCGAAGGCTTGAGATCCAGGCTGTTGATAGTGTAAGTTCCAGTCCTAGTTTGAGTCTGAAGGCAGGAGAAGGCTGAGGTCCCAGCTCAGACAGTTGGGCAGAGAGAGGGAATTCCATTCAGGCCTTCCGTGGATTGGGTGAGGCCCACTCACATTGGGTTGGGCAATCTGTTTGACTTAGTCTACCAATTCAAATGTGAATCTCATCTAGAAACACCTTCATAGACAAACCCAGAACAGTGTTTAACCAAATCTCTGGGCATCCACGGCCCAGTCAAGTTGATACATAAAATAAATAATCACAGAATTGAATTTTACGATGGCTTGTCACTCTCCCAGAGAACATAACTTGTTAGAGCATTTTTTCCTAAATTTCAACAGAATAAAAGTAAAATCTGATTTTAAGAAAAAGCAGCCCACATTTAAAAACAAAAATGGATACTCTGCATTATCACCATTTGGGATAGGCAGTCTAATAGAGTGGAAAGATCGTGAACTTTGAAGTTAGACAAACTGCGGTTTGAATCCCATTTCTACTGCTTATCAGCTGTGGATCTTGGGCAGGTTACATGTCTGAACTGTAATTTTGTGATCTATTTTAAAATGAAGGATATCTACTTCATGGTGGCATTTAGATTAGAGAAAAGGTCTAGAAAATATTTGGGATGCAGTAGATACACAATAAATAAAACTAGTCATTTGAAAGTTGACCGTAAGTGATACCATATAGGCCATTTTGTCAAAAAGAGTCTTTTGTCCTTAAGTGATTTGACATTTTTTCATTGCCTAGTGGCAATGATAATATACAACCATCCCAGTATATAACTGTGTCCTGGAGACGTGCTTATGAATTACTCACTGCGGCTTTTTCGCTTGTTGTTTTGATAGAGTTAAATTAGAAGAGAGAGCAGCTGCTGAGAACACCATGACCATCAAGAATGGTGATGATAGTCATTTATTACCTAAAAAAGCAAAGAAGAGGGCATTTAAGTTGGAGGAGGGTGAAGAAACTGAACTAGATTACAAAAATTCAAAGAAGCATTGGAAGAAGCAAGAGAACAATAATGATAAGACCTTGGATCTAGAACCAAAAGCTGTCATAGATCTGAGTGTGAGGAAAAAAAGCAAGAGGAAAAACAAAGCCATGTGTAGTGTAGTGGATGGTGATGACGAAGAAACCAAGAGAAAATCACCAAAGAGAAAGGAGAAATGTGAATATAAAAAGCGGACAAAGAACTCCAGGTCTTCCAAAGCACAGACAGTGAAGGACTGGGCCACCCCGAACTGTGGTCCTCCGAAAGGCTCACCTGCTAGAAACAGCCTGGTCAAAGCCAAAAGGAAAGGTGGCACGGGCATTAGTACAAAAGAGAGTCCCATTTCCTCCTCAGAGTCCGAGTCTTACCATGAATCAACCAGCGATGGTCTCAGCCATGTCATCTTGGAGGTCAGAAATTCCTCAGAGAAGATATCAACTGAGTCATCAAAGGAGGGACCCTCTACCAAAAACACAGCTGCAAACAAAGTGGCCGCCAAAACTGGCTTTAACTCTACCGCTGTCAAGGGCAAGACAACCAGAACATCGTCTTCTAGTTCAGACTCTAGCTCAGAGTCAGACGACCAGTGCACGGTGTCCAAGAGCACCCCGGAGCGCGCTGCTGGGTTCCTGAAGCCGGTAGGCCTCTTTGCAGGACGAGGCTGTCCGGGCCCGGGGCCCTGCTCGCAGACTCCCGGCGCTGCCCCGTGGAAGCATTCTGAGGCCAACGGTGCCAGACCCGCCCCTCCTGCCCCTCCTCCCAACGTGACTCTCCCCGCCAGTTTGGGAAGAGGTTGGGGGAGAGGAGAGGACCTTCTTTCTTGGAAGGGGGCTAGGGGTCGGGGGATGCGGGGGAGAGGCCGAGGCCGAGGGCAGGCCGTTTCCTTTGTGTTAAATAGAAACGCCGAATATCAGAAGCACCAGCAATTAAATGAAATGGTCACGAACTCATCTACTATTATCCAGGCAAGTGTGGTTTCTCCTGAGCGTGCCTCTTCCCCTTCTCCCACGGGGTGTGTCTGGAGTGGGTGTCACGGGTTCGCTTTTTTTCACCATTAACAGAGTCCCATGACTAATGCTGTTTTTCAGAATCCAGTAGAGACACACAAGAAGGACTACAGTTTGTTACCACTGTTAGCAGCTGCTCCTCAAGTTGGAGAAAAGATTGCATTTAAGGTATATTTTAAAACCACAACAATTACAACAAAAAAGATTATCCTCCCTCCAAATAAACTTACTCGTTAGCAGCTCAGGATTATATATGTATATGTATGTAGACCTTTCCAGATCATATCTGTCCTGTTCTCGTGCCTGGCACGTAGTAGGTGCCTACTTTTTTTTTTTTTTTTTTTTTAAAGATTTTATTTATTTGACAGAGAGAGACACAGCGAGAGAGGGAACACAAGCAGGGGGAGTGGGAGAGGGAGAAGCAGGCTTCCCGCCGAGCAGGGAGCCCGATGCGGGGCTCGATCCCAGGACCCTAGGATCATGACCCGAGCCGAAGGCAGACGCCCAACGACTGAGCCACCCAGGCGCCCCAGGTGCCTACTTATTATTTCGTGAATGAATAAAAACGGCTTAGCCCAATGTCTGGAACATAGCAAGTACTCAGTAAAAAAGGCTCTACATATCACCAGCCCCCCCCAACATCCTCCCCCAAACCAAAGAAACCTTTCCCACTGGAACCCCTGTTTTGCCATAGGTTCATGGTAGGGCCCCCAGAGTGGCGGGGTGGGCGCCCCAACCCGGCACATTTTCTCAGGGGCAGAGGAGAGGAACCGCAGAGTTTGTGTATTTGTGGGCTCTTTCTTCTTTTGTAGCTTTTGGAACTAACGTCCGATTATTCTCCTGATGTCTCTGACTATAAGGTAAGGCTTTTTATTTAAAACTAACTGTTAGTATTTTGAAGAAGCTAAAGTCGTATTTAGTACTGCTAATATGGATAATTTTGCTTTTTTGGAGTAAATAATGTTGTAAAGTAGAAAATGGGAACATTATCAAAATGTAAACTTTTTAATAATATCACTGTGGAGCCCCCCAGTGTTGTTTTCCTTACACTTGGGGATGGATGTAGGACAATGACGAGGTTTAATTTTTTTAAGTCATTTTCTTCTAACCAGCTTAGACATTTGCAAGCTTATTTGAATGCCACTCCCCCAGGATCCTAAACTTTGAAAGGAAATAATAAATAGCTCTCAGCCAGAAAATTTGATTATTTTCATCATAGGAATCTATTTTATATAATTGTGAATTACTGCAGATTCTTACAGTCTAACATGGCCCCTTTTGCATTATCCATTAACCACAGGTAATTCACAAATATCATCCTTGGAATTTATTCACTAAACATCTGTGTGGGACTTCACATTGGTATGAGCTTTATCATAGTTCAATAAAAGCTTAACTCCAGTGGGATTACAGAATCACATGTTTCTTTCCCTTTTTCACCCATTCAAAATTTTGTTAAAATGCATAATTTCTTATTTCGATGTAATATATGGAATATAAGTCCATTTAAAAAATAATTGATAATGTTAACATAGTAATACAGAGAAAGTACAAGGAGATTTGATTTAATCTGAGTTGATACCTTGGAAGACTTTTTTTTTTAAACCTTGGAAGACTTTTAAAATCCTGGTAAGAACCTTTCCTCAAAAGCAGACTAGAAGAAGAATCAGTTCATGAAGGGGGTTTGGTAGGTCAGTTGTAGGTAATTGGTATTTTATCACATTTTTCATCTTAGCCCTTTATTATAGGTGACATATAAGTTATCATCTAAAGCAGGATACTTGTGAATGAAAGGGATTAATAGTATATTAATAACTATCCTGGAAGGAAATATAAATGGACCTGTCTTGGGCAAACTGGGATGTTTTGTCACCTTACGGTAGATAAGGACTTTAATTCTGTGATATATGGGGAGATAGATAAATACAGAATTCATATGTCCTATAGCCTCTACAAATTATAAGTCTAGGTGATACTTATTTTTAAAAAAAATGCATATTAAATCGATGTTGGTCATCACAGTTATTAGCCTGGAACGCTATTTGCTTACTTTCCCGGTATTTTTAGAACTTTCTGGAAATTATTTTCAAAACCATTTGCAGAGTGAAAATCAGTCCCAATTTTTGCTTTGACCTCAAGTGCTGCTATCTAGCTTGATCACTGGCTTTATTCCTGAAGCTTGTCTTCAGAAGTCAAATCTGTCTTCAAAGAATGTAGTCTCCTCCGCTCCAACCCTGTCTCACATGTACGCACCTACCTGCGGGATTTTAATCGATGGAGGAGACTGAGCGACACCGCAGAAGTCAGTGCAATGAAGAAAGAATTTCTTACTTACGTTTGCCGAGGGAGCAGGGAATGCATGTCATGCGGGCCCCTGGGGGAAAGCGTCCCTGGGGGACGTCATTTGGAGGCAGAAGCAGGAGTGAGGAGAAAGCCTGTGCCAGGGCCTTTATTGGTGTTTCCGTGGGATAAGCAAGGCAGGATGGGGGAAGTAGTTTAGGATTGGCTAGTTTGAAGAATTAGCAGGCTTTGGGCTATAGGGGCTGTCCCTAGTTGTGTGGTACTTGCCTCTGGGATGATTTAGACCAGGGAAAATACTGGCTTGAGGTGTGGGAGTTTTATTTCTCGTACAGGTTGATTTATTTAAAAAAATTTTTTTTTATAAAGATTTTATTTATTTGACAGAGAGAGGCAGCAAGAGAGGGAACACAAGCAGGGGGAGCGGGAGAGGGAGAAGCAGGCTTCCTGCTGAGCAAGGAGCCCTATGTGGGGCTCGATCCTGGGGTCCTGGGATCATGACCCGAGCCAAAGGCAGACGCTCAATGACTAAGCCACCTAGGCACCCCTAAAAAAAATTTTTTAAGACTTTATTTATTTGAGAGAGAGAGAGCATAAGTGGGGGGTGAGGGGGGCAGAGAGAGAGAGAAGGAGAAACAGACTCCCTGCTGAGCAGGGAGCCCAATGCAGGACCCTGAGATTATGACCTGAGCCGAAGGCAGACGCTTAACCAACTGATCCACCCAGGTGCCCCTAAAAAAAAGGTTTAGTATTGAGATAAAATCTATATAATGTAAAATTCACCATTTTAATTGTTTTAAAGTGTATAATTCGGTGGTTTTAGTATATTCTCAATGTTTCACATGTTGGTTTTTGACTTGGACTTTTATTTTTGAAAGGAAGGAAAAATACTAAGCCACAATCCAGAGACCCAGCAAGTAGATATAGAAATTCTTTCATCCTTACCTGGTGAGTCTTCTAGAAAAGAATTTGAAAATTTAGGCTGTTCATATCTACGTTGGTTTCTAAATAGCTTTTATACCCAGGAGCTGCTCTCTGCCTTGGCCTCTGTGACCAAGTCTCCCCTACCCCTGTGGGCACAGAGCAGCCCTGGGGACCCGCACTCCCTCTAGGGGAGGTGTATGTCCATTGAGGGTTGTTGGAGTTGTTTCCAAAGCTGTTAGGCAAGTTGTTCTTATTCCTGTAATTATGTAATTTCATAAAAATGACATAAACTGATGAGCACTGATTGCAAAAAGAATTATTTCTATGAAACCCAAATTGAATGCTGACCCAAGAGTGTAACTAAGAAATTTATTGAATTATGGATCTGCCAAAAGAGATTGGGAGGAATCTGGTAAAAATCTAGGAAGTTCCTGAACTTAGACTGCCTTGCTAGTGTTTGCATTCTTGCATCCCTTTAAAAAAAACTCAGAACTTGTAATTGTAGAAATTGCAGACATATATTAAGTATATGGTTTATAAAAGAAAGATAACTCTAATCAGCAGGCTCCTAAGACCTACTCAGCTCTATTTTAAAAGAATTGGTTTTTTTTAAAAAACATACTTCTGTGTGTGAAGTCAAAATAAAATGTCTGAAGTATATGTGCATGCCTACTCTCACATATTATTTCAAATGCTTCCCTGCTTTATCCCTGATTCATCTCACCTATTATTGGTTCTAAAATCCGGGAATAAGAGAGCTTTTACTGTATATGGCTTCACTTGGGTTGTGTCGTAGGGGTCCCTGGCCAGAGAGCAGGGGAGATCCCTTTTTCTTAGCAGGCCCTAAGGCAATTAAAATGTTAAGTAAATGATTAGATATAACTTAAATTGGTTTTCCAGCTTTCTTCTGATTAGGTTTTATTTGAAGAAATCTCCCTTCCTAGGAATGGTGGACAGAGAAGTTTGTCCATGGTCAGAATCCATGGATACAGCCTGATCACTGCTTGTCAGGTGATTGGCAGTGAGAGCATCCAACTGGAACTTTTCTTCTTTGGAGCATCTAGAAGTGGCTTTATCTGTTCACTAATAGAAATACAGGTAGTCCTCGCTTTGCATGGTTCTGATATATATATCTGTAGGACCTTTAGTTACCATGGTTTGGTTAAATAACACCAGTTCCCAATGACATTAGGGATGCTGTTAGCTGTGAATAACTGCTAGCTTTTTGGTCCACAGACGACTATGTCAATAACAGGTGCACATCACGGTCAGTGACCAGTCACGTCACTTCCCGGTCTCCCGGTGATTGGTCCCTGTGCGTCTGTTACTCCCTCCCCAGACACACGGCAATGGGTGTGCTTGTGCTGCCTCCTTGTCTCTCGGATAAACCCACATGGCATTTTACAAAAATGGACGTTGAGGTAGGGAATTGGTCAACAAGGCTGAGAGTACAACAAAGAAACAAAAAGTGATGATCCTGGAGGTGACATCCAAGTGGAATTCAAGTGAAGTGGGGTCAGAAGAAACAGCTGACCGTGGGGATGTTGGCACTGCAGTTCATGTGAACTTCTTTTTTTTTTTTTTTTTAAAGATTTTATTTATTTGACAGAGAGACACAGCGAGAGGGGGAACACAAGCAGGGGGAGTGGGAGAGGGAGAAGCAGGCTTCCCGCGGAGCAGGGAGCCCGATGCGGGGCTCGATCCCAGGACCCTGGGACCATGACCTGAGCCGAAGGCAGACGCTTAATGACCGAGCCACCCAGGCGCCCCTCATGTAAACGTCTTGACATAAATGAGGAAGGATGGTGGTGACAGAAGGGATGAAGAGGTCCCCAAAGTGACATCAGCAAAAACGTCACACAGTTGCAAAAAAGAAGCAAAGAAGCTCTAAGAGCTATTTCATGATGATGTTAAGAGCTCGAAGGATAAAATACTGAAAGCTGATGCACACTTACAAAGGAGCCTGCTGCTTCTGCAAGGTGTAGAAAAGATTCTCACTTGGTGGTGTCGTTATGTGACAGGAAGGCGAGCACTGTTCAGACGACCCTTGATAATAGCATGTTCTTTTCTTTTTTTTAAGATTTTTATTTTTAGGGGCGCCTGGGTGGCTCAGTCGTTAAGCATCTGCCTTCGGCTCAGGTCATGGTCCCAGGGCCCTGGGATCAAGCCCTGCATTGGGCTCCTGCTCAGCGGGAAGCCTGCTTCTCCCTCTCCCGCTCCCCCTGCTTGTGTTCCCTCTCTCGCTGTCTTTCTCTCTGTCAAATAAAAAAATAAAATCTTTAAAAAAAAAAACAAACGATTTTTTTATTTTTGTGTCCTCTCTATACCCAAAGCGGGGCTCGAACTCACGATCCCAAGATCTAGAGTCGCATGCTCTACCGACTGAGCCAGCCAGGTGCCTGGATAAGTTTCTTAACAAAGAAATAGAACACTAATTCTGTCTTTCTGGTGGTTTAGATTACAGTGTACTAAATAAGTATTAGTTTTGCTACTTTTCGTCTCTCAGTACCGTAGAGGTTTTAATGTTTCGACAATTTTTAAAATGTCACGAGACCATCATAATTTTCCCCGTTGATTATTCAGATTGTTCTACATAATTTCAGCCTGCATGGTCATTTTTATGACCCCGCACTACCATACAAAGCGAGGACTGCTGTATTACCAAGTAGTAAGTATGTTTAATTTCTGAGGACAGAGCAAGATAGACAAATTTTGCAGTTTCAGATTACCTTTCCCGGCTGGAACATATCAATTATCTTTTGGATTATCTAATGGTTACACATAATCTTTTCTGAGAGTACTGATAACAGTGTATCAAGCTCATTTCTTTTTTCGATGAAGGAGTGATTGTCTCTGATAAATGGCCAAGAAGCTCTCGTCTGCTGTTACAGCGTTTTCTAAGGGTCTCCTGTCACTGAGCACTCCATGCTTTCATGTGTGTACCCAGCCTCCACATCAATGGACAATTTGTTTGTGGTTGTTCTTCTAATGATATAAATTCCCTGTAGAGGAACATTTTCACTACTGGGAAATGACTTATTGTCTCTCCTTCCTACCGTCTGGTTTCAGCCATGAAAGAACCTGGGAAATTTGATTTGGTTTATCACAACGAAAATGGAACTGAGGTAGTGGAGTATGCTGTGACGCAGGAGAAGAGGGTAGGCGCGCTTCTCTTCTTGGGGTCGCTTGGTCGTCTGTTCTCTCGACTGGCTGCTGGCGGTCTGGAAGGTGACATTGAGGCTTCCTGAACTGCCTATATTAAAGTCATAAAAGATCTCGGCCCTGGGATCTCTGGTCTGCCTACAGGGTGGCAGTTTCAGTGCCCAGTGCCAGGTTAGGGTGCCATCTTGGATCTCAAAGAGTCTACATGACGAGGTGCACAAATAACGAAGTCTTATTGAAGACTGTAGAGTTGCATAAAAACATAGTTATTTGTAAGGGCTTCAGTAGAGAAGAGTAGTGTATTTAAAAACCTTATTGATACATACACTGAGAAAAGTATGTATAGTATATAGCTTGAAGGATTGTCATAAATGAACATACCCATGTCACCGGCACCTGGGTCAAGAAGCAGAACGTTAACAGCCCCCCTGGAAATCTCCATCATGTCTCCTTGCAGTCACTACTATCTCCCAAATGTTACCGTGATTCTGACTTACAGCAGCATAGATGGTTTTGAAGAATGACATAAAATGATGATTCTGTCTTTTGACTTCTGTTTAAATCCTTAAATTGCCATTTTAGGAAATATCTGGTTTAGAGCTTTTAGGCAGCCGGACTTGCAGAGTTGCTGACGAGGCTATGCTAGCATTGAACTAAATAGAATTTATATTTAAGAAAATGCTTCCTCTTAAGGTGTTTATATTTGAAATGTTATGGATATTATTCTGTAACTTTCAGTATTGCAAACTCACATTTTAGAAATGTAAACTTGTAGAAACCCTGACCAGACTATGTTTTCCTTTGTCTTTAGGATAGATGACACTCTTAGGGATTTATTCCAAAAACACATTTTTAGGGTCTGTGGTAGGATCAACAGATTTGGCCAAGTCTCCTGAACTTCTTTATTTGCAACGTATGCCTCTTCACTTTTTTGTTGAAATGTATTCTTGGAAACTACATTGGAAAATTAACCTTGGAATCCTCTCTCTGCTTTATTAAACTGGGGCTTGAAGCAGAGCTGCCGTTCTCTGACACTAGAGGGCCCTCATGGGTCGTCCACATGGCCGAGTGTTAGCATTTGTTCGCTCTTGGTAAAACATGAACCGCCTCCTAGTTCCAGGCCGCACAGGATAGAGCTGTGCAACCGAGCAGAAGGAGTCCACTGATAACCCTTAAGGGCCACATCTGCCTGTGAAGAGTCTGTGGGCCGCTGAGCCACAGGGTCCTGTTGAGCAAATCCTATTGACCCTGGGTAACCAGCTGCCCCACAACCCAGCCCATCCCATCCCTACCCTCCCTGGAAATGAAGGAAAGGGGAAATGTGTTTAATGTAAAGTGTAGTTGCATTCTAGGTAAACAATTCTTTTACCTTAATTGAATTCAGCTTACTGGGACTCAGATCATTCCAGGTCTTCAACCATTCTGCACAAATGGAAATTTACTTGACTGAAGTTTTTAACCGACTGAAACCTGTATGATCTCCAAATGAAGCCTCTAAACCAAATATTTTGTGTTTTTCCTCAGATCACTGTTTTTTGGAGAGAGTTGATTGATCCAAGATTGATTGTTGATTCTCCGAGTACCATACCAAGTACAGAGCCTGCTTGAGGATGACCTCTCCACCTCATAGTTTATGAATGTCTTGTTGGTGAAAGTGACTATAACCTGAACTTTAAAAAAAAAAAAAAGATTTGAAAGTTGTATGCATTTTTTGTTCACTTTACTGCATAGGAAAAAAATCTACCTCATCATTTAAAATAACATGGGTGTTGCTTTTTGTAGATCTTTTTTTTTTTCTTCTTCCAGGCTTAATTCCAGTACCAAAATTTAAAACAGGACATTCCCTGCAGGCATTGTTACGTATCAGTATATATGGTTTCTTCCCTTTTTTATTTATTTTTTGACCATCAAGTAGCCATCGTCGGTAGGAGTTTATAACACCAAGTACAAGAAAATGCTGCATATCTTGTCTTAGTAAGTTTTATTAAGTAACGTTTTAAAACATGAAAGCATGTTACTTGACCTAATTTTTTAACATTCGGGTTGTTCCATTAAATATGGAACATCTTATAAATTGCAAGTATTTTATAATTGTAACTGTCAAGAATTAAAAAGTAGCTGGGTTTGTTGCAGGCAATGAGTTAAGGAATCCTTTCACATTTTTCTCAACTTTAAAATTGAGGATTTTCAGAGCCCTGTGTAGAGCAGTGAAAGTAAGACCTCGTGTGTTTGCCTGGGATGAACTGGTGTTCCACCTGGGTGAGGGGATCTCCTATGAGTTCAGACCAGGGAACGTGTTATCTTGCTACAAGATCCCAAGCACCTGGCTGAGTGAGGACTGAACAGAAACTTCAGTTTCTGTTATTATTCAACACAAAGCTAAAATGGCTAAATCTATACTGTGAAAATTGCTTCCTTTTAACAAAAGATCAGGTTCCTCCTTCAGCTTCGCAGATTTTTAAATAAAACCATATTGAACTAAACTTCCATGCTGAGTCATCATGTTTAGTTGAGTATTGCAAATTGCTGTCTTGTTTCACAATAACGCGAGAGATAGAAATGTTCTGGAGAGGAAGTTTTGTTTTGACTGAAGAGTCTGGTGTTGCACAGTTTAGTGCAATGAGATTCACCAGATCTAGGAGCTGTTGGGCCGGTGATGCTGTCAACTTTTAACCTGCATGACATTGATGTGTATCAGATGTGGATTTATTGATTTTTTTCTTTAAAGATTTTATTTGACAGATAGCGAGAGAGGGAACACAAGCAGGGAGAGTGGGGGAGGGAGAAGCAGACTCCCTGCTGAGCAGGGAGCCCAGTGCTGATGCGGGGCTTGATCCCAGGACCCTGGGATCATGACCTGAGCCGAAGGTGGACGCTTAATGACTGAGCAGGCGCCCGGATTTATTGATTTGTAATGAGAAGTATTACTCCAGAAAGTGTGAGGTCAATGTGAATGATGGGATCTTGGCACTGGGGTTCTTGCATAGCACACTTTCTTTCCAGGGTCTGAAAAACAAATTAAGGTAACTAGTAAGCACCAACAGGCATATGAATAAATGCTCAACATCATCATCAGGGAAATGCAAATCAAAACCACAATGAGATATCACCTCACACCTGTTAGAATGGATATTATCAAAAAGACAAGAAATGAGTGTTGGTGAGGATGTGGAGGAAAGGGAATCCACTGTGCAGCCACTTTGGAAAACAGTATGCCCTATGTTCATTGCAGCATTATTTACAGTAGGCAAGATATGGAAACAAGTGTCCATCAGTGGATGAACAGATAAAGAAAATGTGGTATATATATATGTATGTACTTGTTATTCAACCATAAAAAGGAAATCTTGCCATTTGTGGCAACATGGATGGACCTTGAGGATACTATGCTAAGTGAAATAAGTCAGAGAAAGATATTGTATGATCTCATATATGCAGTCTAAACAACCCCCTCCCGCCCCCCCCCAAAAAGGAACTCAAATACAGAGAACAGATTGGTGGTTGCCAGTGGTAGGGGGTGGGGGTGGGCAAAATGAGCAATGGGGGTAAAAGGTACAAGCTTCCGGTTATAAAATAAGTCATAGGCATGTACCGTACAGCATGGTGACTTAATAATACTGTATTCCATATTTGAAAGTTGCTAGGAGAGTAGATCTTAAAAAATTCTCATCACAAAAAGTTTTCTGTAACTATGTATGGTGGTAGATGTTACCTAGATTTATTGTGGTTATCGTTTTGCAATGAGTGTATACAAATACCGAGTCGTATTGTGCACCTGGAACTAATGTTATATGTCAGTTTTACTTCAGTTAAAAAAGATAATTAGTAAACATTGACTAGATCAAAGGGAAGTGTTGACCTCAGGGTGTGTTTTCTTCAGATTATAATCAATTCATGAGTCCCCTTTTTCCTCTGTAGTGGTGTTTTTCAAACTACAAATAGCAGCCTACTAGAAGGTCATGATGTCAAATTGGGGGTCATGACCTCTTTGAAAGATGTACTAGGATAGAAAAATACTACATCCAGTACATTTCAGTTTTCTTTATAAAACAGATTGAACCACTGGGTGGCTCAGGTTAGTAGCTAGCTGCCTTCAGCTCAGGTCATGATCCCAGGGTCCTGGGATCAAGGCCCATGGGGTTCCCTGCTCAGTGGGGAGCCTGCTTCTCCCTCTCCCTCTGCCTCTCCCCCAGCTCGTGTGCACACGTGCGCTCTCTCAAATAAATAAAATCTTAAACCCCAGAATTTACATATAGCTGTGTGTGTACTGGACCACCATGTAAAATGTAGCTGTATTTATTCCTTTTTTTTTTTTAATTATTTATTTGAGAGAGAGTGAGTGAGAGAGAGCACAAGCAGGGGGAGCAGCAGAGGGAGAGGGAGAAGCAGACTCCCTGCTGAGCAGGGAGCCCAATGCGGGGCTCGATCCCAGGACCCTGGGATCATGACCTGAGCCGAAGGCAGACACTTAACCGACTGAGCCACCCAGGTGCCCCGTAGCTGTATTTATTCTTGCTGGAAATCAGATCATTGTCCAACGTGGAAACTCTAAACTATACCATTTATTCCAGGAGTGAGAGAGAAGAAGGGAGATGAGGAAAGATGCCGGGCAAAAAGTACCTGCCAGAGACTAAGTCTTTGCCTCACTTGTCCTGGGCTGGTGGTCCTGTTCTAGATGAGGAAATAGCAAGTACTCAGTGGCCAGCCCTGAACATTACAGGATTAGCCTGTGGATTTCAAGTAGTGACGCATCTAACTCCTTTCATCGTAATATTGAGTAACTTGCCAAAGACCACACAGTTAGAGGAGAAAGCGTCTAGTGTAATTTCAGAGCAGTATTTTTCGCCAAGGTTTTTCAGTGGCTGTCCCTAAAGCTCTTGTGTCCTGGCCTGACCATAAGCAGTAGGGCGCTCTCCACACCCTTCCCCCACGGCAGCCTGTGTCATAGGGAACAGGAAACTTCTGGCTCATGACCTTTCTGCCCCCACGACTCAGTTTGGTCTATCTTCAGGTTGTCCGCTCACCATTAAGTTCTTTTTTGTTTTTTGTTTTGTTTTGTTTTTAAAGATTATTTGAGAGAGAGAGAGATAGCGAGAGCAGGAACACAAGCAGGGGGAGTGGGAGAGGCAGAAGCAGGCCTCCCGAGGAGCAGGGAGCCGGATGCGGGGCTCGATCCCAGGACCCTGGGATCATGACCTGAGCCGAAGGCAGACGCTTAACGACTCAGCCACCCAGGCACCCCAGTTTTTTTGTTTTTTTAATTGGGTGTTTTTTATTATTTTTATTTCGATTTAAAAAATTATTTTAAAAGAGCTTGATTGAGGTATAACTGTTAACCTAAAAACTGCACATATTAAATGTGTTCCATTTGATGAGTCTGAACATACGCATACACTCATGAAACCATCACCACAATTAAGCTAATAAGCAGCACCTTCAAAAGTTTCCTTGCGCCTTGTTTTGTTTTTTTGTGTGTATGTTAACAACACAACATGAGACCTACCATCCTAAATTTTTATATAAGTGGAATCATGTAGTATTTGTCCCTTATGCCTGGCTTATTTCACTTAGCATAGCACCCTTTGGTTCATCCGTGTTGTTGCAGATGGCAGGATTGCCATTTTTTAGGCTGATAATACTCTGTTGTTTGTGGGTACCACACTTTTTATCCATTCATGCGTGGATGGACGTTTAGGTTTCTACATCTGACCACGGTCATGGTTAAATTCTAAACTGCTTTAGCTCTTAGACATTCAACTCTGTATAAAAAGACTGTGACCCTTATTGATCAGTCCAATATCCCACTGGATCTTTTTTCCCTTCTTGTGACAGCTGCAGGTTCTCCAACTCTGTTCACGTCCCTGATATGATCGATCTCCTCTTTGCTGTCCTCCCTGGGGGTACTGTGTTGTTAACTTCTTACCTGCTAACTTTATTTTAGCTACTTCCAAACCTGGATTCGTTGGAGCATTCATTCCCAAACTTTTTAACTGTTCTGAAGGGATGACATCACAAAAACTCTTCCCAGGTGAGAGAACTATGTACTCTCAAAATGTGGGTACTATTCGGTTCTAACTTTTAACTTCCTTATTTATACCTAAAAGAGCTGTTCCAAACTTTCTCCTTCAACCCAGACCCCCCTCCCCCCATGTCAAGTAAACAGCTCTTGCCACTCACCAAGATGAGGGGGACGGGCAGGAATCCCCTCCCTTCTCAGTAATGACTGTACTGGTTGGTTTTTCTTCCTGGGGCTCTGTTCCCAGCACTGGCTTGCAAGGCCTACTGTATCAGCCTAGATCCGATTAGGAGAAAGAAGCCACACAGTAATTCAAACAGGAAAAGTTTAGTATCGAGAATTACTAACTCTAACAGGGATTGGAGTAACGAGGGACCGGCTAGTAGGAAATGAAGAGGGCGCTAACGGAATAGCAAACATGAGAAGCAGCTACTCCTGGAGCTGAGACAGAGCCCCCCCAGGGAAGAATCCCCCAAACCCCCGCCCCTGGGGCTCTCATGCTGAGGCCCTCTTGGGAGGTCATGGCCCTCCCTCACTGAAGGGCAGAGAAGTCTCTGTTGCTGTACTGGCAGAACTTGCTGGAAATCTGCCCTCTCCCACACATTTAATTATGTGGTATTTTAAAGTTACATTTATTAATATTGCCAAATATCTGATCCCGTCAAACCAGTCTCTGAGTATTGGGAAACTGTCAGCTCGCTATAGCAGATACATTTCCAAAATGTATCTGAAAATCCAAATTTTTCTGATTTTTGCCTGAAAGCTCACATTTTTTCACTGGCAACTGACACAGTCAGTTGCTCTTGAAGTGAGAGACTGACTTCGTTCGTTGTCAAGAAGGTGTCTGCCAGACCCATGTCCGAGCGACCACAGGTTGTCCGTCCGGCCGTGTTTCAAGCAATGGTGGCGTTCCACAGAAGGAGCGGGCCGCTGGGCTCGGCACGCAGCACGCCTCTCCGTGGGAAAGCCACCGTCCTCGGGCTCGCGGCAGCCAATGTGCCTTCGCGGGTCACGATTTCCTAACAGTAATCGCCCCTGCTCTATCAGGGACAGTGCTTCTCCTCCCCGCTTTTGCACCATCACCGCAGACGTAACGCGGTGACAAGACAACCCCTTTGTGGTTTGGGCCTCACCGGCCCCTGAAAGCTGCTGAGAGACCTGCTGGCCTCGCGGAAGGAGACGGGGTTTGAAGTCGGGGTTGGGGGCCCCATGTGAGCCCCGAGTCAGAGCGCGTGTCTTCATGACTACAGTGGGCCTGCCCCACCCTTGGCTGACAATGAAAAGTCAAAATAATGTTTGCAAAATGTGACACTATTCAGAAAGGGTTGGTCTACCCTTAAGCCTCTAATCACACTCGAGAGGCTAATTAATAACATTCATTACCATCATTAACATTCAGAAAGAAAAGTCACAACTGAGTATCAGCATGTGATCACCTTGAGGGTGCACTCATTTCACTGCAAAAGTGATGCCGATTCAGTCAAAAGGATCTGCTAAACATGCCTAAAACTCCCGCCTGCCGCTGGCAGCTGTTCTGCACCAACAAGAATGTAGTTACCGTTAGCCCCCGGCTGCTCGGACGATCCAGGTGTACCCATGGGAGCGTGACAGCTCTGCCAAAGGACTCAAGAGCAACCAAAGCTCTGGCCAAAGTCGTGAGGCCAAACCTTGGGTGCCTACTTGGGGCACTGGAGGTCATATGATGTTAAAGCCAGAAGCCACCGTCAGAATAATGAAGCCCAATCCCCACCCCCACCGCCCGCCTTTTTTTTTTTTTTTTAAGAGATTTATTTATTTATTTTAGGGGAGGAGGGGCAAAGGGAGAGGGAGAATCTTAGGCAGGTTCCACGCTGGGCTGGGCGTGGAGCCTGACACGGGGCTCGATCTCACAACCCTGAGATCATGACCTGAGCCGCAATCAAGAGTCAGTTGGGTCGCTTAACCGACTGAACCCCGCAGGCGTCCTCTGAATCCCCTTTAAGCTGACAGCAGAGCCAGAGGAAGTGACCTGGCAGAGGCAGTACGGGGCTAGAACGCGGGCTCTAACGCGTGCTGGGCTGGCTACAAATTCTGGCTCTCACTCCGCCTCCGAGCCGCCCGGTAGCCTCTGTCGGCCTCAGCTTCCTCAGCAGCGTGCCCACCGTGCCCACCGTGCCCACCGTGCGAGTGTGGCCGGGCCTGCGGGAGAGAACAGCGCCCCGGAGGCATTTAGTGCAGGGCTAGGCGCACAGTAGGTGCTTGTTGAGACATTAGTTGTCATTTGTTCGTGTTCCCGTTACGGCGCTTGGCCAAGGTCCGGCTCTGAATTTTGGGCAGAATCTCAAATTTTTTTTGAATTTATCTTAATTTTTAAATTTTATTTTCATCTGTTAGAAACAACTCGCGCCATAGTTCATATTACAGCTGCCATGTTTAGATGTTCCTTAATTACATCTTTATTTTATTTTATGTTTTAAGGATTTTATTTATTTTAGAGAGAGAGCGAGAGCGCGTGCTCACGCATGCAGCAGGGGGAGGAGCAGAGGGGGAGGGAGAGGGACAAGCCGACTCCCAGCTGAGCGCGGAGCCCCTGTCTCCAGGGGGAGCTCGATCCCACCACCCTGAGATCATGACCTGAGCTGAAACCAAGAGTCTAAAGTGCAACTGACTGAACCACCCAGGCGCCCCCTTAATTACATCTTCAGGTAGGAGCAAGTGAGTCACCTAATTCTGATCAGTGATGCTTTTATTCTAGAAGGCTTGGGGGATTTCTGCCCTGACTCCATGCATGCATTATCTCTAAACTGTTGTGCTTATCCTCATACCTGAATGGTACAGTTTGCCCCCGTGACTTCAGCTACTTAAACACACGATCCACACTTTCAAGGAAGTTATATTGAGAAAACAACTCAGGGTTTGCTTGGGGTTTCTCTTCCTCCCCAGCGAACAGGAGAGAAAAGTCCTTCGGAGATGAAGTAGTGAGGGATTACAGGAAAACAAGTACAATGAAACCCCAGCAAAATGCACTGGGGCTGTGATAGGACCGGTGATTATTGGCTCCTGTCCCCGGTCATCTTGCTAACCTTGCAGCAATGCAACCCCTTGTGTTAAACAAGTGCATTTGGGGACACCATTTATAGGGTTTTACTATATACAAATGTGGCTACTAGGTAATGTATTTTTTTTTTTTTTACCAGCCAACCATGAGAGAGTCCAAAGGCTGGGTTGGACTCAGGTTGTATCGGTTACCTATCCCAGCCAGCCTGTCTCAGCTGAAAGCGGTCGGCCTCACTGAGATACACCCTCAGGGCCAATGGCACAGGCCAGCCCGTTTGCTGCTGTGCTGAGTCTGCCAGGGAAGCCTGCTTGTGCCGCAAGGGAAGGCGCGGGTGGGTTGGGGACCTTGCTGCTCCCGTGGGTCTGCAGATTAGCAGCCTCTGCCTCCTGGGAGCTGATTAGGAAAACAGGGTCCCAGCCCCACCGGACCCGCTGGATCGGAGGATGTAGTAGCAGAACCCCACGTGACGCATGCGCAGGAAGTTCTGGGACGCGCTGAGTTAGGGGAGGACGCAGTTGGGACCTTGGCGCTGTTTCCTGCTCATCAGACTAATACAAGTTACCCCTGCTTGACTAAACCTGGTCCCCGTGAGGTTTTTCTTGGGGGGGCTGACCTGACAAACCTGAGATTCTCTCACTGTAGCGGGAAAAGGGAGTGAGTGACACAGCCGCTCCAACCAAGAGCTGGCTCAGGGCTCTCAGAAGGATAAGGGTTTTATTTTTTAATTATTTACAAATTTTTAAAAATTAATTTATTTGAGAGAGAGAGAGAGAGCAGGGGGAGGAGCAGAAGGAGACAGAAAAGCGGACCCCCGCTGAGCACAGAGCCTGATGTGGGGCTTGATCTCACCACCCTGAGAGCATTTGACCCTGAGTCAAAGCCAAGAGTCAGATGCTTAACCAACTGAGCCACCAGGTGCCCCTAAAGGTTTCATTTTAATCAGGACTGACATTCAGTTGATTGCTGTAAGTACTGCTTCCAGACACTTTTCGTATCAGAGCACACGTAGAAAACATTTGCAGGCACCTTGGGATAAGCAAATAATGCTCTTAGTGGCCAGAGGCAACCGACCACCCAGCTTCTTGCCGCACCAGAGCCGTAGGGATCGAAGTCTTGGAACACAGGTAGAGCGAGCCATTTGAGCACACCAGGGTTCCAGGACACAGCAGCTAGGTCAGGGTAGGAGCAGGGAATGGATCCTGCGTGCCCTGAGCAGTCCTGAGCAGCCCCAGCACCATGTTGGACTGGTCACCATCCTAGCCCCGGAGGAGCACCGCCCCAGACTGAGACGCACAGCTGGGGATGAGATGCTCAGCACAAGGAAGCTTGGGAGAATGGAAATGGTAACAACAGCTACATGTCAGCTGTCTTTCTAAGCAGTAAACATGTATTAACTCCTTTACCTAACAAGTTGATGAATTAGGTACTCATTCCATTTTCCTTTTACAGACGAGGAAACTGAGGCACAGAGGTGCAGTCCTTGCCCATGGTCGCACGGTTAGCGAACGAAGGAGGTCTAAATCTGGGTTGTCTGCTCCAGAGTCTGTCCTCTTGCTGTACCACCTGTCCAGCAGTAGAAGATCCCAGGGAAGAAAGAGACAGAGTGGGGCGCCTGGGTGGCTCAGTCGTTAAGCATCCGCCTTCGGCTCATGTCATGGTCCCAGGGTCCTGGGATCGAGTCCCGCATCGGGCTCCCTGCTCTGCGGGGAGCCTGCTTCTCTTGTGTTCCCTCTCTCACTGTGTCTCTCTCTGTCAAATAAATAAATAAAATATTTAAAAAACTACAAAAAAACAGAAAAAAAAAGAAAGAGACGGAGTATGAAATGAAAAGGACACCCAGACCTGGCAGCATCCCGTCAGCCGACTGAGGCTTCATCTGGAACCCGGGCTGCGGGGTCCCCGTCACCCCGTTAGGAACGAACAAGAGGAAACAGATACCAAATTCCACATTAGGAATTGAGCAAAATGTTTGGAGCTGAATCCCTTAAGAATATGTTCTTGCAAACACTGTTAAAGGGAAAAAGCGAAGCACAAATGAGTCCAAGAATGTGCTTTCGGCCCCCTGACAGATAATTAGAATCAGCTGCTCTGTCTGTGCATCATGAATAAGGGGCTTGGTTTTTTTGTTTTTTTTTTTAACTTCTTTATAATAATGACAATGCAATACTTTAAAAGTTTTATTTTCCTTCAACATAAATTCAAATGTATGTTGTTTCATGTCTGATCACATTAATATATTTTTTTAAAGATTTATTTATTTAATTGACAGCAAGAGAGGGAACACAAGCAGGGGGAGTGGGAGAGGGAGAAGCAGGCTTCCCGCTGAGCAGGGAGCCTGATGCGGGGCTCGATCCCAGGACCCTGGGACCATGACCTGAGCAGAAGGCACCCTTAACAACTGAGCCACCCAGGCGCCCCCACTTAAGATTTTTAACAACAACATATAGAATATCCTCCCCACCCCACCCCCATCCCTGTCCCATTTTTATAAAACAAGTGCTGTCTTGGCGCGCCTGGGTGGCTCAGTCCATTAAGCATCTGCCTTTGGTTCAGGTCATGATCTCAGGGTCCTGGAATTGAACCCCATGTTGGGCTCTCTGCTCAATGGGGAGTCTACTTCTCCCTCCCCCTCTGCTTGCTGCTCCCCCATGCTTGTGCTCTCTGTCAAATAAATAAATAAAATCTAAAAGAACAACAACAACAAGTGCTGTCTTACAAAAACCCTTGGAATTTCAAATGCTTATTCCATTAATGCTGCCAGTTTGCCAACCTTCTTTGAACCTCCTTTTGGGACAATCTTGAGAACCCTTGTCAAATAATGACAGCAATAACAGTAATAAAAATATAGCTAATAGATAATTTGAATTCTCACCTTTTAAGCATCGATTTAATTTCTGGAAACAGCCAAGTTTGGTGACTCCTAATCCATTTTTTTAAAATAGACTTTATTTCTGGAGCAGTTTTCATAGCAAAATGGAGCAGAAAGTACAGAGTTCCTATACATCCCTTAATGGTCCCCCATTATCAACATCGCATACCACAGTGGTACATTTGTTACAACTGATGAACCTACACTAACACATCATTATCACCCAAAGTCCAAAATTTCCATTAGGGTTCACTCTTGGTATTGCACACTCTATGGGTTTTGCTAAATATGTAATACCATGTATCCACCATTATAGTGTTAAACAGAATAATTTCAATGCCCTAAAAATCTTCTCTGTGTGCCTATTCATTCATTCCTATCCCTTAGCCCCTGGCAACCACTGATCTTTTTACCGTCTCCATATTTTTGCCTTATCCAGAACATCATATAGTTGGAATCATACAGGTAGCCTTTTCAGATGGGCTTCTTTGACTTAATACGAAGTTTCTTCCATGTCTGTTTGTGGCTTGATGGCTAATTTATTTTTAGCACTGAATAATATTTCATTGTCCAAATGTTCCACAGTTTATGTGCCCATTCAGCTACTAAAGGACATCTTGATTGTTTCCAAGATTTGGCAATTATAAATAAAACTGCTATAAATATCTGTGTGCAGAGGTAAGTTTTCAACTGCCTTGGGTAAATACCAAGGGGAATGATTGCTGGATTGTACAGTAAGAATATATTTAGTTTGGTAAGACTCTGCCAAACTGTCTTCCAAAGTGGTTGTACCATTTGCATTCCTTGCAACAATAAGCGAGAGTTCCTGTTGCTCTACATCCTCACCAGAGTTTGGTGTTCTCAGTGTTCCAGATTTTGGCCATTCGAACTGGTATATAGTGATATCTTTTTGTTGTTTTAATTTGTAACTCCCTGAGGACATATAAAGTGGAGCATCTGTTCATAAACTTATTTGCCATCTATTATCTTCATTGGCAAGGTATCTGTTCAGATCTTTAGCCCATTTTCCATTTGAGTTGTTTCTTTTTCTTGTTAAGTTTTAAGAGTTTTTTGTATATTTTGAATAACAGTCTTTTGTCAATGATGTATTTTGCAAATATTTTGTCCCACCCTGTGTCTTGTCTTCTTATTCCCTTGATCTGAATCCATTTTTAAGACTGGAGACCGAGCTGGGGGCGCCTGGGTG
Organism: Phoca vitulina; assembly: GCF_004348235.1. Taxonomy (NCBI): domain Eukaryota; kingdom Metazoa; phylum Chordata; class Mammalia; order Carnivora; family Phocidae; genus Phoca; species Phoca vitulina. Next base: position 10,157,560 of record NW_022589743.1, on the reverse strand, counting down.
ACTCAGCTGGTTGAATGTCTGCCTCTTGATTTTGGCTTGGGTCATGATCTCAGTGTCATGGGATCAAGCCCCATGTCAGGCTCTGCACTCAGCATGGAGTCTGCTTGGGATTCTCCTCTCTCCCTCAGCCCCTCCCTCCACAACTTGCACTCTCTCTCTCTTTCTCAAAAAAAAAAAAAAAAAAAGATTGGAGACAGAGTGAGAAAAAAATGAAGGGAAAAAAACAAGAAATAGGAGACAGGGAGGTGCTAGATTATCCAAATACTGGACTAAGCCCAAGTTTAGGGCACCAGGAAAAGGATCATCAAAAACATGAGAAATAAAATATTTTGAAAGAATTTGATGTCAGATAACATCCACCTTTGGCTACAACAGAGTCATTGGTGTAAGAACTGCCCTCCAATCAAAGAACTACAAAACTGAACAAAATATGTTATGCAACATTTTTCAAGCATTGGGCAAAAAGTAGCGTAGGACTTTGATCCTGCAGAGAAGGGAAACGTGAGGTAAGCCTCACAATCGCCCCAGACTTCTACTGTGGTATGGGAGGTTGATCACAAGTGGAAAGTTGTCTTGCTGAGCTGAGGGGGCAGGGATTGGGTGAGTGGGATACTGAAAAATTAAAAATTAGGCAGGTTACTGAAGAAAAGGAAGTGGTGTGTGTATGTGGGGGGAGGAGGATTCCAGAGGACCCTTCATCCAAGAAAAACAAACAAATTAAAAAATCAATAGAACAGATTCCAAAATAACCCAAATGTTGGAACAAACAGACAAGGATGTTCAAGTAGCTATTATGAATATTTTTAAGGACTTAAAGGAAAATATAGTCAAAATGAGTGGATAGATGGGAAATCTCGGCAAAGCAATTGAAACCATAAAAAAAGAACCCAAGTGGAAATTCAAGAATGGAAAAACAAAATATCTGAAATTAAAATTTAACTGTGGGATATTAACAGCAAGTTGGAGACTTCAGAGGAAAGACTGAATAAACCTGAAATCAGATCAGTAGGAATTATCTTATTTGAAGAATAGAAAGAAAAAAGATTAACAAAGCCTCAGCGACCTATGGGATAATATTGGGGTGCCTGGGTGGCTCAGTCGTTAAGCGTCTGCCTTCAGCTCGGGTCATGATCCCAGGGTCCTGGGATCGAGCCCCACATTGGGTTCCTTGCTCAGTGGGAAGCCTGCTTCTACCTCTCCCACTCCCCCTGCTTGAGTTCCCTCTCTAGCTCTTGCTGTCTCTCTCTCTCTGTCAAATAAATAAATAAAATCTTAAAAAAAACCCAAAAACCTATGGGATAATATCAAGTAAGCTGACATATATTTAACTGGAGAGAGATAATGGGGCCAAAAACATTGAAGAAATAAAGTCCAAAAAACTGCCCCAAAATGGAGAAAACCTTCAAGTTACAAATCCAAGAATCCTAGCAAACTCCAAGCAGGATAAAAAAAAAAAAAAAGACACCAAGGGATATCATAGTTAAAACGCTGAAAATTACAAGGAGATAATCTCAAAACTCACCAGAGGAGGTAAAATACCTGCAGAGAAACACCAGTACAAATGACAGTGGACATCTCATCAGAAAAATGGAATCCAGAGGACAATAGAATGACATCTTTAAAAAAAAAAGATTGATTTATTTTTGAGAGAGAGAGCGCAAGCTGGGGGAGAGGCAGAGGGAGAGAGAGAATCCTCCAGCAGACTCCCCACTGAGTCTGGAGCCCAATGTGGGGCTTGATGGATCCCAGGACCCTGAGATCATGACCTGAGCCGAAATCAATAGTCAGCTGCTTAAGCGACTGAGCCACCCAGGCACCCCTAGAATGACATCTTTTTTGTTTTTAAATTTTTTTCTCAGATAAAAAGCAGATTTATAAACCCACACAATCCTCTCCAGATTCCCTGAATAATATTTCAGCAGGAAAAAGTGGTTTTTGGGAAGTTGATCGAACAGACACCCACTTGTTCTGCAGACTTCTGCTCATGAGAACAACTTCCTTCTTTTCCATTTTGTTTCCCATGCTCAGTGTGGATTGCAGGAAAAGTAGTTCACAGTCTATATGTGAGGGCAGGGTGTTCCATAAATACCTCAAGACAGACCGAGCGCCACTGGGTGGCTGCAGTCAGCACACGGGGCTCAGGAGCCTAGGGGGCCGGGGCCCAGGGCCCTTCCCTCCAGGGACATGATCCTTGGGAGGGAATGACATCTTTATAAAGAGTTGAAAGGAAAGAAAGTCAACTTAGAATTAAATATCCTGTGAAATTATCCATTAGGAATTAAGATGAAATAAAGGCATTTTCAGATCAACAAAAGCTGCAGGAATTCTTTGCCAGATGGCCTGCACTACAGGATATAAACTGCTATCCATCAGAAGGAAGGGAGAGTACTGGGAATGGCCAATATGTGGGGAATATAGCTGTGTTTTTACAAGTAGCCATATTTTCTTCTTCTTTAATTTTTTAATATTTTTTGGAAATTGACTGTTTAAAGTAAATGTAATTGTAATAATAGAATACTGTTAAAAGAGAAACTGAGACACATTACATTTTTGAAGAGTTTATTTGAACAAACATGGATTTGTATCAGGCAGGGCCAGAGCTGAAGTGATTAGGTGTGCTCTGCTGGGAGGAGCTGGGAGAAAGCTTTGTGTTATTTAATTATAGCTTAAGCAGTTGCCTTATTTGGGAAAGCCTAGCTCACTGTTCTTTAGTTTTGCTTTCTTAACATCAAGGCACTTATAGGAATGGACTCTGGCTTAGGTTTTGGCTTGCAAATGTTGGCTGTTAAAACATCAGAGCCATCCCAGTCTAATGACTTCCTTGTTTAATGACTTTTACAGTAGTTGTGGGCTTTATTATGTAAGGATATGTGACATATATGGCAACAATAGCCAAAGGGGTGGTGAATGAAATTTTCAGGTAATAAGATTCTCATATCTTGTATGAATTATTAATGCAATATTAATTCTAAATAGACTGTGATAAGCTACAGATACATATTATAACCCGTAGAAAACTACTAGAAACATAATAAAAAGTATAGGTAAAAGGTCAACAAGAAGAAACAGAAATGAAATGTACAGTGTGTATATATTTAAGATTTTATTTGTTTATTTGAGAGAGAGAGCACAAGCGGGGAGGGAAGGGCAGAGGGAGAGGGAGAAGCAGACTCCCCACTGAGCAAGGAGCCTCACGTGGGGCTCAATTCCAGGACCCCGAGATCACGAGCTGAGCTGAAGGCAGATGCTTAACTGATTGAGCCACCCAGACGCCCCTGAAATGTATAGTGTATTAGATTAATGCGAAGAAAGACTGGAAAAGAAGAACAAAAACCAAAGAGATAACTAAAAAACAAGTAGCAATTTGGCAAACTTAAAAATCAATATGTACATTAATTACAAATGGACTAAATACTCTAACTAAAAGGCTGAGATTATCAGGGTGGACAAAAAAGCAAAACCCAACTATATTCAGTATACAAGAGACACATTTTAAACATAAAGACACAGAGAAGTTGAAAGTAACAGGATAGAAAGATATACCATGCAAAGAAGAAAGTAATAAAGCTGGTGAGACTCCTGCTATCAGGCAGAATAGATTTCAAGAGAAAGATTATTTTGAGAGATAAAGGGGGGGGCTTTTCTTTTTCTTTTTTAAACACTTTATTTTTAAGTAATCTCTACACTTAACGTGGGGCTCGAACCCACAACCCCGAGATCAAGAGTCGCATGCTTCACTGACTGAGCCAGCCTCCTTAAGTTTGATTAATTTGCTAGAGCAGCTCACAGAACTCAGGGAAATTACTTACTTATGTCTACTGGTTTATAAAAGGATATGATAAAGAATATGAATCAACAGCCAGATGAAGAGATACATAGGGCAAGATCCCAAACAAAGGAACTTCTGTCCCCTTGGAGCTTGGGGCCTGGCTCAGTGATACGTGAAAGTGTTCTGGTTCCCTGAGCATGGAGGCTCTCTGGAAAGGACCAAAAAGCTGTTCTCTTGGATTTTTATGGGAGCTTCATTACACAGTCATGAATGACTAGGTCATTGGCCATTGGCTGATTCAACCTCCAGGCTTCTCTCCTCTCTGGAGTTGGGGACAGGGAGGACTAAAATTTCGAACCCTCTAATCATTTGGTTCTCTTGGCAACCATCCCCCATCTTGGGTGGGATCCAAAAGTCCCTTTCATTAATAACAAGCCACCCATTTCACCTTTATGGCTCTGAGGTGTTTTCGGGAACTGTGGGTAAAGACCAAATATATCTGAGAAATATATTTTGGTCATTCGAATGGCCAAATACATATTTCTTATAAATCGTTATATTGTGAAGGACCTCTGAAAATTCTGCTTCCATAGAAGAAAACTAACAAAAATTGTCAGGATCAACTTCTTCAGAACTCTGGAAATTAGTGAAGAGCTTGCAACAGTTCAGGGAATGCTTATTTAAGAAAAGTGGCTTAATCCCGGTGAGGACAGCAAGGTTTGGGTGTTTTAACTTGCTCTATTCCCATTACCCCCACCCCCAGCTCCATGGTAGTTTTAAAAAACCAACGGGCTACAAACAAGTCTGAGCCCTTGGAAAATACTGGAAAACTTATTGGTTCTAGGGATTTAAGGAAATCTCCGTCCAGTCATTAGGTGATCACTAAGCCAACTGAACAGAGACTCAGTATATAGACTTTATGGAATTAATTCAGGAAAGTCACTAAAGAAAAACAGCAACAAACATCTATAACAACAAATCCTGGGCAGGGGGGGATCCAGTGTCCACAGTGCCATACTGCATTATTTTAAATGTCCAGTTTTGAAAAAAAAAATCACAATACAAAGAAACAAGAATGGCCCACATAAGAAAAGAAAGATCAATAGATATTGTCTCTGAGGAAGTGCAGATGTTGGACTTACTAGACAAAAACTTTAAATCAGCTATTTTAAATATATTCAAAGAACATTAGGAAAACATGTCTAAAGAAATACAGAAAAGTATGAAAATGATATCTCTCTCAATAGAGATATAGTAAGGAGATAGAAAAAAATTTATTTTTTATTTTTTTAAAGATTGTTTATTTGAGAGAGGGAGAGAGAGCGGTGGGGAGGGGCAGAGGGAGAGGGAGAGACGGTCTTAAGCACATTCTGCACTGACTCGGAGCCTGATGTGGGACTCATTCTCACGACCCTGAGATCACGACCTGAGCCGAAACCATGAGTTGGATACTTAACCCAGCTGTAACAGGTGATTCCGCCCCCCAATTTTTTTTTTTTAAAGAACCAAATGGAAATTCTGGAGTTGAAAAGTAAAAGAATGAAATGAAAAATTCACTGGAGGAGTTCAATAGCAGATTTGAGCAGGCGGAAGAAAGAATCTGTGAATCTGGATATACAGATCAAGTGAGATGATCCGGTCTGCGAAACAGAAAGGGAAAAAAAAATCAAGGAAAATGAACAGAGCCTCAGAGACCTGTGGGACACCAACAAGCAAACAACATACACAGAATGGGAGTTCCTGGAGGAGAGGGGAGAGAGGGAGGGCAGAAAGAATATTTGAAGAAATAACAAAGCAATAAAAATAGTACACTAGAAAATATTTAGCACAAAGGAAGGCAGTAATGGAGAAACAGAAGAACAAAAAAGATATAAGACATAAAAATAAATAGCAAATGGCAGATGTAAATCCTACCTTATCATTAATTTAATGTAAATGAGTTAAATACTCCAATGAAAAGTCAGGTTGGCAGGATGCATTACAAGAAACAGGATCTGACTATATGCTGTCTACAAAAGCCATACTTTAGATTCAGACCCAAACAGGTTGAAAGTACAAAGACAGAAGAAGAGATACCATGCGAACAGCAACCCACAATAAGACCACATTCGGGAAATAAAACAAGTTTCAGGGGCGCCTGGGTGGCTCAGCCGGTTAAGCATCTGCCTTCGGCTCAGCTCATGATCCCAGCATCCTAGGATCCAGCCCCAAATCGGGCTCCGTGCTCAGCAGGGAGCCTGCTTCTCCCTCTCCCTCTGCCTGCCTGCCTGCCTGCCTATTTGTGATCTCTCTCTTTCTGTGTCAAATAAATAAATAAAATCTTCAAAAAAAAACAAAAACAAAAACAAAACAAGTTTCATTAAATTTTAAAAGATTGAAATAATCCAAAGCCTATTCTCTAACCACAATGGGATGAATTTACCATAGTAGTGGGTAGGCAGGCCTGGTCTGAGGACCCACAGGGGGGCCTCACAGGACCAGTCAGGAGGGCCCTTGGCTTCAGGCAGGATAGGAATCAAATGTGAGCCAGGAGGAAGAGAACACAGGGTTTACTGAGTAGTGATAGGGTCTAGAAGATGGAGTGTCTGGGAGACTCCGAAAAGGAAAAGTGAGTCTTCCCACCACTTCGGGCTAGGAAAGGGGTCCAGGGTTTGTGTTCCTCCAGGAATCCAGGGTAGGGATCAATCACAGGGAGTGTCAGCTGAACAATAGGTGTTCTTCCATAAATCACCGAAGGTAGGGGTGTCCATGCCAGTGTGGGCCGAGGTTTGTTCGAAGCTAATGTCCTGGAACATGTTTGGGATCCCGTTCTTCTTAGATGTTATCAGGTGTTCTGGGGCCAGGACGAGACTCAGAGAGCAATTCACTTCCTTGCTTCCCCCTTGGAGTGGGAAAGGAGCTTCTTTGGGTTTACCTAGATGCAAGGTGAATTATAGAGCGTGAGTAAATGGGGCCTTCCTTGAGCTTCCCTGTCTCAGTAGGTCTTAGTAAATATCTACTGCATGGAATTTGATAAACATAAACTATGTTCCCCTGAGTCCTCTTCATTCACTAGCCTTTCTAAACTCTCAGAAAATTCTACAGATATTCTGGCTGAGTCACCAGGCCGCCTCACCCACAAGAGCTAAGTCATAGGGTGTTTCATAGTTTAATTCCTGGAAACAGCTCCATCCCTCCCCTTGGGAGGCAACATCTTCTAGTAGGAAATGTTTGGCTACTAGAATGGGATAGGCTGCATGCCAGGATCTGTTGTCGTAGGCAAGTTATTTCCTTTCTCTAAGCCTTGGTTTTCTCATCTGTAGCATGAGATAATGATACCTACCTTAAAGATGTAGTGTGAGGATTAAATGAGATACTATGCACAAATCTGATTTCCTAACCCCTCCTTGCCTTCTGCCTTCCTCCTCCCCAAGCAAACAATAACAACAACGTAATACAAAAGAGAACAAATGGGGTTAAGAGTCTTGGAGGAACAGAAAGGAAAACCAGGAATCAGAATTTTAAGCAAAGCAATCCTGAGTTAGAATCTCAGTTCTGTTTTTTATGAAATATGTGACCGTATTCTGGGCCCCACCTTGGGTGGAGAAATTACTTAAAAAAAAAAAAAAAAAAGTGGTGAGGGGAGTGTGCCTGGCTGGCTCAGTCCTTGAGCAGCAGACTGTTGGTCCTGAGTTTGAGCCCCACCTTCGGCAGGGAGATTACTTAAAAAAACAAAATATGTGATCCTCATCTGTAAAATGGACGTAATAAGTTCTGTCTTCTAGCGTTTGTAAGGATAAGAGATAAGGTGTGTGACTGGTCTTGCACAGAGTAGGTGCCCCATAAACGGTAGCTTTTACTTTTAGCAGTTTAAGACATTTATTTTTTTTCTTATTTTTGCTGCTCACCCTGTCCAGTGCAGACTCTGGCTAACTCTTCCCAAAACCCTCTCTCTCTTTTCTGTCCCCCATCCCCTCTCTTGAATACTTCTCCCCCTCCTGTACACCCACTTTCCCCGCACCCAGGCCAGGGGAACAGAGCTGAACGAATGAAAGGAAATAAATCTAAATAAACGATTTTGAGAAAAACATTTGTTTCAAAATTATTGTGTGTGAGTGAGAGAAAACCTTTGTTAAAACTGGGATATCTGCAAACCCCAGTAAAGTAGAACTGGAAAAAACAAAACAAAACTGCATGTTCTGTTGGTTGGTATGGAAAGAAACGGCGAGCTTTTTGAGTGTGGGCCCAGGGGCTCCGGCCTCCAAGGACCATACCCCGACGTGCCAGAGCCCGGCCAGGAGGGGAGGAGGGAAGGGTCTAAAAAGGGGGCGGGGAGGGCGCGGCTGGTCTTTAAGGCCAGCGCGGATCGACAGCCTCGGCGGCGGGCGCGCAGCGGGCCGCGCGGGTCTGGGTGAGTTCTCCGCAGGAAGGCACTGGGCGCGCCGGGGCAGAAGCGCCACCGGGCCGGGGTTCTCCACCTGCCGCGCAGGTGTCCTCCTCCGCCGTGGGGGGGGGGGGGGGGAGCAGAAACCGCTGCGGCTCGGGGGCACAAACTGAGGCCCCAGGCCCGGCGGCCGCGCCCACCCGGCGGGGCCGAGCCGCTCCGCGCGCGCCACGACGCCCCGCACCCCGGGACCCCCCGGGCGGCTCGGCCGGGCCCGCCCCGCCCCACGTGACTTCCTGCAGGGCCGCGGGGCCCGCCCCTCCCGCCGCTCAGTTTCGTTTCCTCGCGGGCCTCGGGCGGTCGTTCGCCTTCCGCGGCCGCCGTCCCAGCGCGTCCTTTCCCGTCCCGCAGGAGCGCCATGGCGGAGCTGGTCCCCCTGGCCGAGGAGCTGTCGTGCTCCATCTGCCTGGAGCCCTTCAAGGTGCCGGTCACCACCCCGTGCGGCCACAACTTCTGCGGCTCGTGCCTGGACGAGACGTGGGCCGTCCAGGGCCCGCCGTATCTGTGCCCGCAGTGCCGCGCCGTCTACCACGCGCGGCCGCAGCTGCGCAAGAACACGGTGCTGTGCGCGGTGGTGGAGCAGTTCCTGCAGGCCGAGCAGGCCCGGGCGGCGCCCCCGGCCCCCGACGGCTGGAAGCCGCCCGCCCGCGCCGCCGCGCCCAGCCCGGCGGGCCCGGTGGCCTGCGACCACTGCCTGAAGGAGCCCGCCGTCAAGACGTGCCTGGTGTGCATGGCCTCCTTCTGCCAGGAGCACCTGCAGCCGCACCTCGACAGCCCCGCCTTCCGGGACCACCAGCTGCAGCCCCCCGTCCGGGACCTGATGCGCCGCAAGTGCCCCCAGCACAACCGGCTGCGGGACTTTTTCTGCCCCCAGCATGACGAGTGCATCTGCCACATCTGCCTGGTGGAGCACAAGGCCTGCTCGCCTGCGTCCCTGAGCCAGGCCAGCGCCGACCTGGAGGTAGGTGGTGGCGGGCGAGGGCACGGGCACTGGGAGGCAGCCTGGGGTGGGGGCTGCGGAGGGAGCCGCCGTGGGCATCGTGGCCCACCGCGGACCACCTGGGGTAGGAGGGTGGGCGTTGCTGGGCCTGAGAGCCGGGGCAGGGGCGTCCCCGATGTCCGAATAGAAAGGGGCATGGAGAACATCTAGCCCTCCTCTGTCATCCGTGGTCCACCCTCTTCCCCCACTGAAGACAGGTGAAGTTGCCTGCCTTGAGCCTCGTACTTGTCTGATGGTGTTTAGTCGAGGGTTTCCGGGGTCAGATAGGAGCCCTGGAGGTTACCTCTGTTCCCTCATTAAATCTTGGCAGCATCCAAGAGGTGGATATAATTAGGTCCATTTTACAGTTGAGGAAATGGAGGTCCAGAGAAGTTAATTTAGCCTCAGCTAACCCAGTAGGTGGCTAAGCAGGCATTGGGACCCTGGCTGGTTCGACTCTAGTTTGCTGCTTTTCCCCATGACCAGCCTGATATCCGAGTTCATGGAGCATGGGACATTCCAGGAGGCTTGAGGTCATGTGAACAAAAACTTTTGGTGAGCCAGAGAGTTCTAGTGACCAGGGAGGATTGTTATGAGCAGAAGGGTGGGCAGAGTGCCAGATAGTCTGGCTACTACCCGCAGGCAGAACCAAACTCTTGCACCATAGTGACCCCTGCCCTGGCTGTGCAACTTCGAGCACAGCATTTGGCCCCGGGGCCCGAGTCTTCATCAGTAAATCGAGGAGGTGGGACCAGGTGGCTCCCTAAGGGGCCTTCCAGGTCTCTGATGATGTTAGTGGTTTGGGGGAAATCATAACTTCCCTCGCGGACTCAAGGCAGAGGCTGAAAAGGTGTAATGGGACCACCTTTTTTATATCAGCCTGAGCTCCAGGGTGTGGCCAGATTGCCTTTAATTCTCGAGGCCCTGTCGTGGAGAGCAAGGACTGTTCTGTTGTCGGAGGAGATAGGAGGCCTGGCCGAGGTTTGCGGCAGCACCAGGACCAGGGTGCACGCCTTGCTCCTGAGCAGCCGTAGCCCTTCCCGGGCCCCGTCTGCTTCTCCATCTGAGCTGGGTCCCTCAGGACTTCTTCCCTGAGTCTCAGAGGCCAGACCTCAAGGCAGTGTCTGAGAGTTGACCCCTGAGGCACAACCACGTCAGGCGCGGCCACCCGCGTCTCCACCTGCCTCCCTAAAGAACCTGCCAAGCCTTTCGGGCCAGGACATGGCCCCATGTCAGCTGTGGTTTATGCCAAGTCACTGCAGTTCTCCAAGCCTCAGCTGCCTCATCTGTAAAATGGGATTCATAGCATTTCCTCCTGATCTGCAGGGGTGGTCAGGAGGCTCCGGGGTGATGAGCTTGGATGAGGTGGGAAGTGCTTCATAGGCAGGTCCCTGCGTCAGATGGCTGGTTGGCTCTGACCTCGGCCTGGGTGTTGAGACCTAGGTTTGAATTCTGACTCTGCTTCCTCACTGGGTGAGTGCTAAGCACTGCAGGTGTAATTTCTGAGCAGCTGGGGTAGGAGAGAGCTTGCTGGGGCCGAGGTGTCAGGCTGCCCATATCTTCTTTGCCTCGGGGTGCTTGGGCCTGTCCCTGAAGACCGGGGCGGCTGGCTCCTGTCAAAAGGCTCTTCTAGAAGTTCTTATCCATGGAGGCAGAAGGCAAGTAGGGGCCGGAAGGTTCTTCTCAGCCTGGCCTGGAGCTACGGCTGGCTTGCAGCCTGGGGCCTGGAGCTGGAGTCTGCACCCAGCGTACTTGTTTGTTGTACACGCTGGGCTTTGTCATCCTTGTAACAGGCCTGACCTTGCCACCTTCCTGGTCCCCACCATTGTCCTGGCTTGCCAAGTCCTTCGATCAGCCTCCCTTTCTAGCCCTGCTGCCGCTCCCTACTGGGACAGAGCCAGCCGTATCTGGGCAGTGCCCCGGCCTTGGGCGGCTGCCTTGTCTTGGCCAGTGGTGCGGGGTGGACTCGGGACTCCGGTGCCTCCCACGTCCTCATGGAGGACTCAAGTCCCCAGTCTGTGAACAGATCCTCAGAACTTCAAAAAGTTCTCTACCCTCAATGAGGGGATTGTTGCCCCTCTTGAAGTCCCTGGGCCACTTTCCTTTGTCTGGAGCCACATAGGCCCCTCTCTCTGCCGTCAGTGGACTGTCATATATACATTTCATTAATGGTGGATAAAACTTTCCAAAACACAGAGTTTTGGGGTGCACTGCTGAGCAGCGCGGCTGTTGGAGGTGGAACCCAGTGCCCGGGTGTTCTGAGTTCTCTTCCAGCTCCGAGGCCTGTGAGTCCAGATCTGCCTCAGCCTGGCCTTCTGCCTTTGGCCCACCGTTTATCTTGGCCACTTTTAAGAGGCCAGGTTGAAGGGCATTGTCACAGAGGTTGAATATGAAACATCACCAGTAACTTGGGGTTTCAGGGTCAAGCTAGTGTGACCTTGATCTCTGCTTCCATTCCCTTATATGTGACTGTCACTGGGTTGTTCAAATTCAGATTCAAGGTCAAGTTTAGACCTGATATCTCTAGTGGAGTGGGAGAGGCAGGGAAGTGGAGGGGGCAGGCTGGAGGGTGTTGAGCCAGCTCGTTAGGGGAAGTCAATGTTTTTTCCTAGACGTTTCCTGTGTACTCAGTGCTTTAATTATAACACCGGGACCTTGTAACACCAGTTAACAGTGATGTGACTGTTCTTCGATGTCCTTATTTATAAAGGACAGGTAACTCCCACCTTATGTAGTGGTGTTCTTCGCTTTAAGTAAGTTAACACCTGTGAAGCGTGGCTTGCAGTGCATATATAAGAAACACTTAACTGCTATTATTCTGGTGCTGGGGTTTTTTTCCCTCCCCATTTCTGTGGCCCAGCATTTCCCCTGAGCAGGGAGGGAGGACACTCCCGATACTGATTCTGAAAATTTACAGAAATGCTAAGAGGCCTCGGATGGTATTTTCTTCCTTCGTGCGTAATTGGCCTTGGTTCCTGGAGGTGGCTAGGGCCTTAGCACTTCTGAGTCACTTTAATTCAGTTTCAGGGATTGAGCTGTTGGGGGACTGGGCTACCGCTTGTTCATCCTTATTCCTAGCGTGTAGCCTGTGGAGGTCCCCACCCGTGGGGCCAAAGGAGCCTTGGACTCTCTTGTCCCCCTACTTCCCCGAGGTTGACAGTGACGCTTCCAGCTGTCTTCTGGAATTGGCAGATGGTTCTGGGAGAGCAACCCCAGAGGCCAGGCTTATCTCTCTGGATTGCCTTCTCCCAGATCTTGGCTGTCATCCTTCCCTGCTTAGTTAGCTCTCCATTGTCGTGAAGCAGATTCTTCTTCCCAGCAGTTTGCTTGCGCGGTTGTTTGCAGGGGTAGGGCCGACTCGGAACGACCTCATTTGCCATCACTGAAGCAACCCCTCCAGCTCGTTCTCGGCCCCCTTGCTGGCCGCCTGGCCTCTGTTTCATCGTCTATAAAATGGGGGCTAATGAAGAAGCTCCTAATCCTACAAGCTGACCTTTGGTTTGTCCTTACTAAAATCCAGGCACTGTGCTGACTTCTCATGTTGTTTCAGTTAATTCTGCTACTGGCCCTGGGAGGTGGGAACATCTGTATCTCTTTCTTGGCCGAGGACACAGGTGACAGATGCTCAGACAGCTGGGAACAGGGGCTGGTACCCTAGTCAGTCTGTCTCCCAATCCTATGCTCGTAACTTCTTTCTCGTACTGTTCCTCTAGAAGTTTGAAGGGAGGCAGTAAATAGGCAAATGCTTCAAAAAGCTACAGGCAGGCAAGACTCGGGGTGGCAGAAGCACCTGTGGGATAGATTCCAGGGCCAGTCCCTGGTGTTGGGGGCTGGACTGAGGTGAGTTCTCATGCTGGTTGTTTCCTCTGCAGACCAAGCTGAAGCATAAGCTGACTGTCATCTACAGCCAGATCAACGGTGCCTCGAGGGCGCTTGAGGATGTGAGAGCCAGGCAGCAGGATGTGCGGGTGAGTGACCGGGCTCTCCACCGCCAGCTCGGCCCCGGGCTCGGGTTGGCTTCACGCACGGTGTCGGGAACAGACATCCACCTTGCAAGACATCCAGAAAGCTATGTCCCCAGGAAAGATCCTTTGTAGACATAAACTGAAGACTATCCATAAGCCCTGACCTTGGTGTGGGGAGGACAGGGGCAATCATTAAAAATTAGGGCTATAAAGTAGTAATAGAGGGGCGCCTGGCTGGCTCAGTTGGTAGAGCATATGACTCTTGATCTTGGGGTTGTGAGTTCAAGCCCCACGTTGGGCGTAGAGCTTACTTAAAGGAAAAAAAAAGATCGTGAGAAAAAAAGTACTGACATAAAAAGTGGTTATGATTTGTAAAAAAAAAAAAAGTGGTTATGATTTAAGTGGGAGAAAAACAGGAAGCAGAAGTGTATACGCACTAGAGTTCATCTATTTATAAAAAGGAAGTGTGTTAGTTTTCTAGGGCTGTCGTAACCAGTTACCACCAACTCAGCTTACTGGGACAGAAGTGTGTTCGCTCACAGTTCTGGAGGCCAGAAGTTCAGAATCAAAGACAGGGCCACACTTCCTGGTTCTAGGGAAGAATCCTTCCTTGCCTCTTCCAGCTTCCGGTGGCTCAGGCGTTCCTAGGCTTGTGGCTGGTGTCACTCCAGCCCCGGCCTCTGTCTTCACAGCCTCTCTGTCTTTTCTTCTGTCCTTAGTAAGGACATTTGTCATTGGATTTAGGGCCCACGTGGGTAATCCAGGTTAATTTCATTTCAAGATTCCTACCTTAATTACATCTGCAAAGAGTTTATTTATTTATTTGACAGAGACACAGCGAGATCGGGAACACAAGCAGGGGGAGTGGGAGAGGGAGAAGCAGGCTTCCTGCCGAGCAGGGAGCCCGATGCGGGACTCAATCCCAGGACCCTGGGGCCATGACCTGAGCCGAAGGCAGACGCTTAACGACTGAGCCACCCAGGCGCCCCATCTGCAAAGACTTTTGCTAAGTAATGCAACCTTCGCGGGTTCTGGAATCTGGACATATCTTTGGGCAGGGGGAAGGCATCATTCAGCCCATTACAGGAAGTGTAGGAAAAAAGACTGAAAAAGATTGGAAGTATAGTAACAGGATAGTAGTACAAGCATTGGAGTGGTAGAATTAGAGATTTTTTGGGGGTCTAGTTTTTATACGTTTTATAAGGTTTTTGATATTATAAATAAAAGAATGTATATATATTTTAAGTTTATTTATTTAAGTAATCTCTATACCCCACGTGGGCCTCGAACTCATGACCCCAAGATCAAGAGTTGCATGCTCTTCTGACTGAGCCAGCTGGGCGCCCCTAAAGGAATATACTGAAAGAAGATTTTTATATTGAAAGAAGATTTGAGTTTTAAATATCCTGCTCTAGAGCTGTAGGGTCTGGCTTTATTGTGGTATCTGTGGTGTAATTAGATGAGTTCTGAGAATACCAGCTCTGTTACATAATAGCCTGTGATACTTGCCTCCCGTGGGCAGATCTCTGAGCCTCGGTTTTCCAGCTGCACAATGGAGTCACAACGTTTTCCCGACGGTGGCTGTGCGGCTTAGATGAGGGCACGTACGGGAAAGTACATGTACTGGTTGGAGGGGGCAGGCTAAACTGCTAACAGAGATTACCCCCCCCACCTCCGCACCCCCTGCCCCACCAAATTCAGAGGCTTAAATAAAATAGAAGTTTCTTTTGCTCCCTTTGGCGGTTCAGTGCCAGATACGAGCTGCCCAGACTAGCAGGGTGTCTCTGCTCCACGTGATCATTCAGGATTCAGTGACTTTTCTTATTACCTGACTACTGCAGGCGGTTTCTCACCTCTGGTTGAAGCTGGGTTGCCATGTCTTTGTTCTAGCCTGCAGAAGAGGGGACAGGGAAGATGAGCTGTGCTCGTGCCGCACCGGGAGCACCTTAGGCCCGTGGCCAAGTCTAGCTGCAGGGGAGGCTGGGGAGGTACCCTGTGGTGGGGCGGCCATGTGCCCTGGCAAACTCCAGGGCTGTTCTCTCACCGAGAGGAAGCCATTCCCTTTGTTCCTAAGCTTTATATAAAGAGCATCACGCCCTACGTCTTCTTCTGCACGTTGTTTTTTCCCCTTGGGGAAATTTGTCCGTGCATTGCCCCAGTTCATTAATTTTCATTACTATTTAATATTCTATCCTATGAATAATTTGCAGATTTGTGTCTTATTGATAGACATTCGGTTGTTCCCGGGGGTTCTGCTAATTCAAACAATGCTGCTTAGGAGCATTCTTGGGTCTATCTCTGGGGCAGGTATCTTGAGTGTTTTTCTAGAGGATATTCCCCGGATTGGGTAGGAGCACCTTGAGATTCACTAGACTTTGCCAAATTCCCATCCAAAGCAGTTGTGCCCATTTTTCCCGCCGCGAAGTACAGGTCAGAGTCTGGTGCTCCGCATCTCACCAGCACTTGGTACCACAGCCTTAAGTCTCTTGCCTCTCTGACGGATGCCGCTGTGTCTTGGCCCTGTTAGGAGGCTACAAATCGGAAGCTGGAGCAGCTTAGACAGGAATACATGGAGATCAAGGTGCTCATTGATGCTGCAGAGGCCACTTCCACGCGGAAGATAAAGGAAGAGGAGAAGAGGGTCAATACCAAGTTTGACAACATTTACCAGATCCTTCTCAAGAAGAAGAGTGAGATCCAGGCTCTGAAGGAGGAAGTTGAACTTGCCCTGACCAAGGGGGACGAGTTTGAGTTTCTGGAGGTAGGTCTCGACGAAGACATGGCCGAATGCACTTTCTGTCTGCCCACATGCCGTTGACGACAGGTGCAGTGAGGCCACCGGGAGACGGGGCTGCACAAGGTCCCCGGGAGCTGCCCCGAGACACTCGCTATGTCCATTTTCTGTGCCCTGGGACAACTTACCACAAACCTACTGGTTTGGAAGAGCATTTATTTGCTATCTCACACTTTCCGTGGCTCAGGGGTCGGGGCATGGCTTAGGGGCTTGCCGGCTGAGGATTGGCTGCGCTGCATTCCTTTTGGAGCTGCGGGTTGTCTTCCAAGCTCCTGTGGTTGTTGGCGGACTTCAGTTCCCGTGGTGCAGCCCGAGGGCCCCCTTTCTCGCTGGCTGTCGGCTGAGGTCTGCTCTTGGTTCCCAGAAGCTGCTGCAGTTCCTTGGCATGTGGTCCTCTCTCGGCTTGCCAGGTACTTCTTCAAAGCCAGTGGAGAATTTCTCCCTCCAGGAAAGCCTGGTCCCTTTTTTTTTCTGCTTAGATTACTTAGATTATTGGTCTCTCTCTCCTTTTTTAAAAATTTTAATTAAGTAGGCTCCATGCCCAACATGGGGCTTGAACTCATGACCCCGATATCAAGAGTCACATGCTCTACCAACTGAGCCAGCCAGGTACCCCTCTTTTTTTTTTTTTTAACATTTTAATTCCAGTATCTAGTTAACATACATTGTTATATTAGTTTCCCCGTGTACACCAGATTCAACAATTCTGTACCTTACTCAGTGTTCATCATGGTAAGTGTGGTCTTAATCCCCATCACCTAGTTCCCCCATCCCACCACGCCCCTCCCCTCTGTAACCACCAGTTTGTTCTCTAGAGTCTGCTTGGCTCTCTCTCTCTCTCAGGCCCACCAGGATACTCACCTTCCTGATGAACTCTCCCTCTCTCTCCCCTTTGCTCGTTTGTTTTGTTTGTTAAATTGCCACAGATGAGTGCAATCATGTGGTATTTGTGTTTCTCTGACTGACTTATTTCACTTAGCATTCTACTCTCCAGATCCGTCCATGTTGCAGATGGCAAGATTTCATTCTTTCTTATAAGCCTGGTCCCTTTTAATGGCTCCTATCTGGTTAAGTCAGGCCCACCAGGATACTCACTTTCCTGATGAACTCAAAACCAACAGATTTGGGATCTTCATTACATCTGCAATATTCCTTCCGTTTTTCCATATAAGGCAACTGAATCACAGGAGTGCTATCCTAGCACATTCACTGTGCTGCCCATGCTCAGGGGGAGGAGATTACACAGGGTGCGTACCCCTGGGCCAGGTGGGCATACTGGGGCCATCTTAGAATGTTGCCTCCTGCAAATGCCTCCACCCCCTTCCTTCCATCCCTCCTCCCCATGGACCCTGGAAGTGTCTCTCTGAAGGCCCTGGGTGACCAGGCCCTGTCTGTGCCAGCACCCTCCTCTCTTGCCACCCACGCCCTGCCCACGCCCCGTGCTGTAACCACAGCAGAGCACTCACCATTCCCCAGACACCCTGGGCATTGGATGGGAACACCGTGGCTGACCTGCTCTGCCTGGTAAATCTTCTCCTTTCTCCGGGCTCACTCCAGCTTCCCCCCATCTTCCTCAGATCCCGTTATTCTGCCATTACTGGTGATTGAGGAGCTCACACATCCTCTGCTGTCGCACCCAGCGGCGCCGTTTTACATGCGCTTGTTGTCGGCTGTGTTCAGGTCGCCCGCTCCCTTATTACCGCCCCCTTCTCCTGGCATGCAGCCCGTGTTCCCGTGAGCCCCATCGATGGGGCGACGACACCTCAGAGGACCAGGTTCCTTGTGTAGGTCCTGGGGAGAGTACAGGAGTGACTGGGAATCTTCTCTTCTCCCTGCATGGACTTCTTTCCATGCCTGGGCTGGGCACCCCTGACTTTCATCTCAGTGTTCCTTCCTGTATGTTGGAGTAACTGCCTAGAGCTTTCTTTTTTTTTTTTTAAAGTATTTTTATTTATTTTTGCGAGAGGGGGAGAGAGAGGGAGAGAGAGCATGCACATGAGTGTGGGGGGTAGGGGCAGAGGGAGAAGCAGGCTTCCCGCAGAGCAGGGATCCCGATGTGGGGCTCGAGCCCAGGACCCTGGGATCATGACCTGAGCCGAAGGCAGACACTTAACTGACTGGGCCACCCAGGCGCCCGCTGCCTAGAGTTTTCTGAGAAGGATTCTGAGTCCTTACCTGGGGCCTCTGGATGCTGTGTGACCCGATTTTATCTCAAAGTGTGGGACCCTCTGTCAGCTTCTTCCTTTTCACCGGATGTGCCCTGGCTGAACCCTTTGCCCCTTGAGGCATCCCTGTCCAGTTTTAGAACGTGTGTTCAGAGCTGGTCCTGGAGGGCCGGAGATGGTCCTGGGTCTCCTGTGCTTGGCCAGTCACAGGGGGAGGAGTGGAAGAGCATTATCCACGGGGGTCAGGAGATTTGTGTCCCAACTTTGTCCTTGCCACTGATGGCAGAGTTCCTGGCAGGATGCTTGTTGTTTCCTTTTTCTTTTCTTTCTTTCTTTCTTTTTTTTTTTTTTTTAAAGATTTTATTTATTTATTTGACAGAGAGAGATAGGGAGAGAAGGAACACAAGCTGGGGGAGAGGGAGAGGGAGAAGCAGGTTTCCTGCCGAGCAGGGAGCCCGATGCGGGGCTCGATCCCAGGACCCTGGGATCATGACCTGAGCCGAAGGCAGACGCTTAACGACTGAGCCACCTAGGTGCCCCTTCCTTCTTTTCTTTCTTTGCTTCCTTTCCTTTCCTTTCCTTTTTCCTTTCCTTTTTCCTTTCCTTTTTCCCCTCCCCTCCCCTCCCCTCCCCCTTCCCCTCCCCCTCTCCCCCTCCCCTCCCTTCCCCTCCCCCCTCTCCCCCTCCCTTCCCCTCCCCTCTCCTCTCCTTTTTCCTTTCCTTTCCTTTCCTTTCCTTTCCTTTCCTTCTCACGTGTTATTTCTTGACTTCAGTTTCTCCCTTGGTAGGTGAGTGGCCTCTGAGGGCCCTTCCAGATCCAGAGAGCTGTGACCGAAAGTGGCACGTTAGCCCCCAGCAATCTCTGGCCTGTGATCGGACTGAGCATCCGTGAGCACAGGGAAGCTCCTCCTGGGGTTCATGAGGCCTGAGCCCGGGCCCTGGCTTCCTTGGAGCTGCCTGAACTAACACCCTGGCTTGTTTCAGAAAGGGATAAAACTGCAAGGTGTCTCCACAAAGCCAGTCTACGTCCCCAAGGTGGAGCTGAATCAGGAGCTGTTAAAGGGTGTCTCTCAGGGCACCTCAGACCTCAAAGACGAGCTGAAGCGGTATATGAGGCAGGCCCAGGACAAGAAGCCCGAGGAACCCACCGGCTCAGGTAGCCATTAGCAAACCCCGAGCTCCCCTACTGGGACCCCTGAAATGGGAGGGGTCCCCTCATTGGGGGTGGGGGGAGGGTCTTGATCCAGAACACTGGGGCTTGGGTTGCAGGGGTCCAGACATATCTGCCCTCCATCTGGGAGGTCACGGGGAAACCTCCTGAGTCGTAGCCATCCTTCCGAAAACATTTCTGGGCACCTTGATGTTAACGACGGGACTTTCTGGACAGGCTGTTCTTGTGTGTGATCTTGAGCCTGGCTCAGGTGGCTTCTAAATAGACTCCCCACCAAATTATCAGTGTAGTTGGTGGGGAATGGCTAGTTTTGGGGTCAGAGAAACCTGGCATTCCTCTCTGACACCCTCTTTCCTTCCCCCCTGTATCCAATCCATGACCAAATTTTAGTTCTTAAATTTCTCCTGACTCAGTCCACCGCCCCCCCGCCAGCCATCACCTGCCTGCTTTCTGTTGCCCCCACCTGTGGCAGCTTTCTAGCGAGTCCTTCTGCATCCACTCCTGCTGCAGCCAGAGAGAGCTTTTCAGGGTGTGAATCTGATCTCCTGGGACCTTCTCCCCTCACCCTGTTCAGAGAATTTCCATTGCTTTCAGATTTCAGACCACGCTCTTGCCACTGTTCTACAAGCCCCTGCCTGGTCAGGCCTTGTCCGTTTCACCAGCCCTGAAGCCCTTCTCCTCCCACACATCTTTCTGCATGCAGCTCCTCACATATGCTAAGCTTCCTGCCACAGGGCCTTTGTATGTGCCCTTCCCACTGACCAGAAGGTCAGACTCCACCATCCTTACCAGTTCACTCCTCTCACCCTTCAGAGATCAGTTGAAACATTGTATTTCTCAGCAAACTTCCCCTGTCACCACCACTCCCACTCCTCAGACTAGGTCCCAGGATCCTTATCATCCCTTGGGAGCCTTTGCGTATCTGTCATTTTGTTCTTCCCCCGCTAGATTGCAGTCTCTGTGAGGGCAGGGGCTCGGTCTGTTTTTCATCCAACACTCTCCCCAGTGCGTCCACAGAGCATGGCACATAGTGAGTCTTACGGTGTAACCCCGGGGGTGGGGCCGGAGTCTCAGCTGGGCGAGCTGAGTGTCCTTGCAGAAGGGCCTCTGAAACAGGCGTGACGTGCTCTGTGTAGAGGGTACAGCTGTTGACGAATTGGCCATGCATGTTTGTTTTCCTGCTACATCACTGATTGCTGGTCTGGGGAAGGGTGATGGAAAAGCTGGAGGGTGAGGAACGAGGCCTCTTGGCCTCGTCGCCACAAGCAAAGGGCTCGTCCCTTCCTGTTGACACCGGAAGAAGCGGAACCTCAGAGAGGCTTTAGAGGTCATGGAGCGGGGCACTGGCGGAGAAAACATTAACCCCGGCTACATTTTAAGAGAAAAGAGGGACACGCCCAACTCGTCTTTTTGTCTCCTTGTTTCTAGCTCTTGTAAACGATTGGGTAGGGAAAGTCAGTGGAAATCACCTTTGTAGACCCTCTCTCCGCCTGCCCCTGGCCAAGCTGGCCCCTGGGGTTGCTTCGGAAGAGCTGCATAAAGTAACCCCTCCTTCTTTGGCACAGGGAACCCCGGAGAGCATGGCCCAGCGTCTACGCCCAAAACCATACACTTTGCGAGAAAGCTCCCGAGTAAGTAACCTTGCTGCTGTTCCTGGGGCTCCTGCCAGCCCGTCCCAAATGGCCGTGGTTGGGGCGAGGGGGGCAAGTACCTCTACAGACGAGTCTGGCCACAGTGCCACCGAGTGGAGGCTGGAGGGGCTGCCGCAGGGCTCCCCTGGGGTGCTTGGCAGGACCTTCCCTTCAGCACTGGTTGTGCGGCCGGCCTGGGCCAGCGAGGTTACCAACACCCGCTTGTCTTGAGAAATACTTGCTGACACCCAAGTTTTGGCACTTGGGCAGAGCGCCCCCTGGAGGAGCGGCTCAGAGCTGTTCCGTCTTGAGTCATCCTGTGCTTCTGTCCGAGCACTTCCCGACCTCCTTCCCATGATTGTCCTTCTCTTACCGCCGCCCGCAGCCACTGAAGACAGTGTTTTCCTAATTGCCCCCACCTGTGAAATTTTAATACTACGCATATGCAGTATGTCTCTTTATAGATGATGCTTTCATACATGTAAAGAGTAAGACTTTTTTCACCCTCTTCCACCAAGAATCCATTTTTGCCCCCTTGAGGGGGGCATACCACCCACACGGTGAGAAGGCATATGATGTTGAGGTGGGGGTCAGGGAGACGAATGGTCCTCAGTTTCCTCATCTGTCAAACTTGGGCCATAACGACGATGACCTCACGGGATTCTTAGGAGTGAGGTTTCCACGGGACGCTGATCATTGTGAAGCTCCTTAAAGCCCATAAATATGCCCCTGACCTGTGGCTGTTATCACTTCTCTGAAAAGTCAGCGTGCCCCGAGGAGTGCTGTCCCTGGGGGATGCGGGAACTCTGGGTCCATGCTATTGTTGCTTGGTTTTAGAGTTTAGGCTGTCTTTGGCAGACAGATGTGTGGTATCAGTCTCCAAATGGAGTAGAGAGCCAGGAGCCGGGGTACCTGGTGTGGATGGAGCAGGGAGCCCCCAGCTCAGCCGGCAGATGTGGAAGGGCCCCTGGTGTGACCAGGGAAGGGAAAAATTGGTGAACAAGCGCTATGCACCTGTCCTCCGATCACACTTCCCCGAGAGCATCCTCACCGCCGGCCCAGATCACAAGTGCCGCTCTTAGCCCGAGTGAGCTGCGGATGGTGGGAAGGAGTGGACCAGTCACAGTGCAGATGAGACTCAGAACGGCTGTGAGGACCAGGGAGGGGGACCGTGCCCTAGGCCGGCGGCACAGCCTGGGGTCCTCCCAAGTGGCTGGTCCTGTGTGAGTGGGCAGGTGAGGAGGAGATGGGGCCAGAGTGAAGACAGCGTCTGGACATAGGACTCGGAAGTGGGAGGAAGGGGGAGCAAGGGGGTCATGTGGGGCTGAGTGGGGGCTGGTGGGGAAGTAGAGGATGATAGGAGAGCAGGGTTTGTCTGCGGGCAGGGATAAGATCCACAGCACCCCTTTTCATTCCGGTGGTGGGGAAGGTGGCGGAGGGAACCCGAAATCTTCTAGCTCACGTAGACTTGAGCATGTTTCAGACTCACCAGGGGTGTATAAAACACAGGTCGCTGGGCCCCACCCCTGGACTGTCAGAGTCAGCAGGGTCTTGGATGGGATCCAAGAGTTTGCATTTCCTACAGATTCCCCAGCAATGCTGATGCTGCTGGTTGGAGACTCATTGCTTTAGGTAAACTCAGTTTTCATAGGCACACACTCCAGATAGTTTTTAAAGACTATGTGATATTCAGTAAGCACAGTTCTTTGCTGACTCCCTTTTTGTTTTTTGTACTTTTTCTTTTATAGAGATATAATTTATCTATAGTAAAATGTGCAGATCTTAAATGTGCAGTTAGATTAATTTTGACAAGCGTGTATGTGTGTGTTACCAAATCAAGTTAAAGAATTACCCCAGAAAATTCTTTCATGCTCCTCATTATCAGTCCCAACCCCCAAAACCACTGATGCAGGTTTCTGTCACCATAGATTCATTTGCTTGTTTCCAGGGACAACATCCTCGCGTTATTTGTATGGGTCACGTTCATGCAAATTATTATTATGGTGGTTTTTAAGAAAGATTTTATTTATTTATTTGAGAGAGAGAGAGTGAGAGAGTGCAAGAGCATGAGCAGGGGGAGGGGCAGAGGGAGCCAGAGAAGCAGACTCCCCGCTGAGCAGGGAGCCCAGTCCCAGGACCCTGAGATCATGACCTGAGCCGAGGGCAGACGCTTAACCAAGGCACCCAGGCGCCCCTATTATGGTGTTTTGAAAGTGTCATCGTGCTGTGCTTCATCTTAATTCTGAAAATTTTCTTTTTCAGAAGAAGAAAAGAGACCCAAGAAACCTCGTAAGTTATACATCTGTGCCCCCGTTTGTTTCTTGAGATTGCCCAGGTGTGGAACTAAATGCTGGCAGCGGAGCCTGGCCTCTCTGGTCGGGGTTCTGTGACGGGGCCCGAGTTCTGTGCTTATGTTCTGTCGTGGCAGGCGGGCCTGAGGTTGGGGGTGAGCGCGAGTGCATGGAGTGAGACGGATAAGGAGCGTAGCCCTGTCTGGACTCAGCTGTATCCTTCCGGCTGTCCAGGGGTGTGTTTGCAGAAGTAGTGCTTGCAGATCAGTGTGGAAGGGACGACAGGCCATCTGGTCACTGTGTCGTGGGTCCAGTTCATGTTTCTCCTCCTCATCACCAGCCCCTGCCTCTGCCTCAGCCACCAAGATGCCCACCTTCGGAGCCCCGGAAGAGTTACTGGAACAAAAGCAGGCCGGCCTGGAGAGTGAGTTATTGTGGGCAGGGGGCAGTGTGGGGTGTCCACTCTGAGTTTGTGCTGAAAACGGCTCTCTGTGTCCTCTCCCAGGTGTAGGCAAAGCCGGCACTGCACAGCTGAATGCGGCGGCCCTCAAGGCCAAGGTGCTGGAGACCTTCTTAGCCAAGTCCAGGCCCGAGCTCCTGGAGTGTGAGTAGCGTCGGCTCTGGGGAGCGGCCCCGCTGGCTCTCAGGCTTTCCTGTGCGGCTCTGCTCACGGCTTCGCCCTCGCCTCTGTCTGGAGGTCCAGCTCGGCTCCTCTTCCCCTTGTGCGCCACCGGCCTGTCCTGCACTTGGCCGCAGCCCTCCTCGCTCCCCTTCCTTCCCCCCCCCTCCGCCAGCACCGATGCCACAGTGGTGCTTTGAACCCCCAGCCCTGCGTGAGCCCAGCTCGCCCCTTTCTCTGGACCCGCACCTGCTGCCCACCGCCGTGCCTCGGGCATTGCTGGGGGCCCACTGCCAGCACCCCAGCTCCAGTCTTCTCGGCTCCCCTGCCATTCCAGAACCTTCCCACTTGCCATAACCATTCTTCTCCCTGTCCCACCCGCCCTCCTCCACTTCACAGAGAAGAGGGGCCCCTCGTCCCCTTGTTACTGCCGTCTCGTGCATCGCCACCTGCCCCCTCCCGCCCCCTCCCCGGCTGCCCCCCTCCCCAGCCAGTCCACCTCCTCCTGCTCTGTCTGCACTCCCGCACCTGGTCACCCTCACCGGCTCTCCTGGGGCCTGCCCCTCCGCACATGTTTCAGTTCCCCTCATCCCAAAAGCAAAAGCAAAGCCAACAGAGGAACACAAAAGCGGCGAATGCAGACAGCCTCCCTCTCGCCTGAATACGGGTGAAAAATACAGATTTCTGGGCCCCAGGCCAGTGCTGCAAGATCCGGCTGCAGGGGACCAGCACAGAAAGCTGGGTGGTAGTCTCATTTCCTCCGTGATCTTTGGAGGGAAGTTGGAAAACTACAGCTGCATTGCTGTGGCCAAGGGTCAGAACCCCCGGGGAGCTTGACCCCGTCCGGCTGTTGCTGGAGCTGCAAGTGTCCGTGTTGCCGAAAGCCCCCCGGGGCTGTGGGGGGCGAGAGCCGCGAGTCAGGCCTCTGTCCCTGCCCTGCGGCAGGCCCGCTCTGGCTGGGGGTAGCGGCAGCCCCCGTGCAGCTGAATGTCAAGGACGCCTTTTAGCCTTCAGTTGGCTGGCCCTCTGGGGGCATTCATCCTTCTAGAAGGAACACCCCCTGCGTCTGCAGAGTCGCTGTGCTGCCCTGGGCGCCACCCGCACCTCTGGTCGCTCCTTCATAGGTACCTTTGCAGTCAGCCCGGGCCGTCTACGGCAGGGGCCAGCTTTCTCAGGGCCTGTGTCCCCAGAGCTTCCTGCGGTTCCTCCCCCGCCCCCCGCAAGACCCAGGCCTGGCCCAGGGCCAGAGCTAACTGCCGCAGAGCTGCCGGTGACGCACTGAGCCACGTGTTTCTGGAGCCCTGGGCTGCTTGGGATCAGCCATGTGAGCAGAGAAAGGGAGTTCTAGCAACGCAGGACCTTGGAGAACATTTTCCCTCTGTTCATCTTGCCCCGGGTTGGCGGGGTGGGGGGGCGGGGTGGGAACCTCAGGCCTCCGTGGAAAGCATCCTGCCCTGAGCCATCTAGCAAGGGGGTGGCGGGCGGTGGCAAAAACCCGGGTCTCTTGGTTTCCAAGTTCCCAAGCTAGGGATTTCCCCTCTGCCCTGGGACCTGTCTCCCACGGTCCAGGGTCTCCTGGGAGGGGAGGGGCAGAGATGAGTGTGTCCCAGGAAGGAGGTTGAGCATGGGGACAACACACAGCTGAGCTCAGTCTTCAGATCTCCTGGAACTGGTTGGAAGTGTAGCAGGAAGGGTAGGGAGGCCATTCGAGTGTCCCGACCAGGAATATTCAGGTAATTGCTGTGTTTGGCTCCCTGCTGCCCACCAAGTAAAGTCTAGATCCTTTAGCTCTCTGCCCTGTGGCCCCGACCTGTCTCCCTTCTGCTAGGACCTCTCTCCCAGCTGCCCAGCCTTTTCTGGTCCCAGTACATGCCACCATCCTTGTGACTCCAGGCTTTGCTTTTGCCGTCCCCTTTGCCCAGAATAGCCTCACCCCACTCTGCTTGCTTCTGTTTAATTTTTCTCAGCTTCCCGTTGCTCAGCTCAGATTCCAGCCCACTTGCGAAATGTTCCCCTGTGCTCTCCCCACCCTTCAAGTAGAGCCACTTGCCCCTAGAGCAGTGCACCCACCTGTTTAGCAGAGTGCGGCCTCACGGTGGTCACTGATGGGCTTGCCTTGCCATGAGGCTGGGTACCATGTCTGGTCAGAGTTGTGTGTCTTGCCCAGAATCAGGTGCTCAGTAAATGGCTTTGGGTGAATGAATAGACAGATGGGTGACAGATAGATGGAGAGTTGGCTGGATTGATGGATAGACAGATGGACACATGTCAGGCTGGCTGGATAGGATGGATGGATGGATGTGTGTATGGATGATGGACAAATGGATGGATGGATATATGGGTGGATGGGTGGGTGGGTAGATGGATGGATGGAGATATGGATA
>NW_022589743.1:10131280-10131359 GCF_004348235.1 Phoca vitulina | reverse complement strand
TGGGTGGGTGGGTAGATGGATGGATGGAGATATGGATATATGGGTGGATGGGTGGGTAGATGGATGGATAGATGGGTGG
>NW_022589743.1:10039798-10130880 GCF_004348235.1 Phoca vitulina | reverse complement strand
TGGGTGGATGTGTGGGTAGATGGATGGATAGATGATGGGTGGAGATATGGATATATGGGTAGATGGATAGACGGATGGGTGGAGATACAGATATATGGGTGGATGGATGGATGGGTGGAGATATGGATATATGGGTGGATGGGTGGGTAGATGGATGGATAGATGGGTGGAGATACGGATATATGGGTGGATGGTTGGGTAGATGGATGGATGGAGATATGGATATATGGGTGGATGGGTGGGTGGATGGATGGATGGATGGATGGAGATAAGGATATATAGGTAGATGGGTGGGTGGAGATATGGATATATGGGTGGATGGGTAGGTAGATGGATGGATAGATGGGTGGAGATATGGATATATGGGTAGATGGATGGATGGAGATATGGATATATGGGTGGATGGGTGGATAGATGGATGGATAAAATAAATAAGTACTACCAGTTGGGGAAAGGTTTAAACATGAGAGCACTTTG
Organism: Phoca vitulina; assembly: GCF_004348235.1. NCBI lineage: Eukaryota > Metazoa > Chordata > Mammalia > Carnivora > Phocidae > Phoca > Phoca vitulina. The sequence continues at coordinate 10,130,403 of NW_022589743.1, read as the reverse complement.
GGCTCCTTGTAATCGATCCCTTGGGTAATGCTTTCTTAGATGCCGTGAAATTCAGCCTGGACTACAACACCGCCCACAACAAGGTGGCGCTGTCGGAGAACTACAGTGTCGCCTATGTGGCCGACTCCCCCCTGAACTACCAGCCGCATCCCAAGAGGTTCGTGTACTGCTCTCAGGTGCTGGGCCTGCACTGCTACAAGAAGGGCATCCACTACTGGGAGGTGGAGTTGCAGAAGAGCCACTTCTGTGGGGTGGGCGTCTGCTACGGCAGCATGCCGCGCCAGGGCCCCGAGAGCCGGCTCGGCCGCAACAGCGCCTCGTGGTGCGTGGAGTGGTTCAACACCAAGATCTCTGCGTGGCACAACAACGTGGAGAAGACGCTGCCCTCCACCAAGGCCACGCGGGTTGGTGTGCTTCTCAACTGTGACCATGGCTTCGTCATCTTCTTTGCCGTCGCCGACAGGGTCCACCTGATGTATAAGTTCAAGGTGGACTTCACGGAAGCCCTGTACCCGGCCTTCTGGGTGTTCTCTGCCGGTGCCATGCTCTCCATCTGCTCCTACAAGTAGGCAGGCCCCGGACTGTGGGGGACGGAGCTGCGGGGGGACCTCTGAGGGACCAGGGCTTGAGAGTGTGGGAGGGGACCTGGTGGGAGGCGGGGGCCGGGGGATGGGGTAAGAGGAGAGATCTGGCCAGGGGAAGGGGTGGGGGTGATCGCGTGGTGGGCCAGGAAGCATTGCCACCTCCTGGTGCCCATTAGGGCCGGGTGACCTCCTCCCCCTTGTTCTGGTAGGTCTCTGGCTGCTGGCAGTGGGACGGGGCTTTGGGGGGTAAAATCGTTAGTGCCCCTTCCTCTTGGAGGGGGTCTGTAGCCACCGTGCGCTCCTCAGGCGACGTGGTGTGAGCCCCTTTGCTCTCTGGATCAGCCTTCGGATCTTAGCATTTTGATTCCTCCCTATAGGGCTATTCAACACAATAGATTGTTTAAAAATTCCAAACTAATTGAATTTCAATTATTCACCCCCCCTTCCCCTCCCCCCGCCCACCTGCGGGCATTCGGGTGTATGCTCAGATACTGGTTATTTTCTGTCCTTAAGAGAAACTACACATGGCGGGTCTCCACCCAGATCAGAGTTTCTGGGAGGAGTGTGTCCTCTCCCTCCACTGGCAAATAGGCCTGCTCCCCTTCCTCTCCTCGTACCTCACACCCCGTTGATGGCTTTCAAATGGTTAATGCAACAGGAAACTTTTCAGGCTAAGGTTTCGAACCACGATCTGAATCAGCCTTTGTGGAATTTGTGATTCAAGGTCAAGGTGACCCAGGTCCCACAGATGGAAACTCCTCCCATTTCCCACTCTTGGCTGACATTCTTAGGCTGTACCCACAGAGCCTTGGGGAGGCCTTCTTCCCATAGCTTAGGCTTTGGGGCAAGGAACTCCCCAGGGCAAGAGCGACCCTGCTCTGGGTTGACAGAGCTGGTGGTTTTGCTCTTAGTAGAGTGTCGTCTTGCCTTCTTACTGATAACTGGGCTCCGTGGTAGCCTCTCCTCCCCAGGACTGTGAGATCCTGGACTGGCTGGTAGAGATCCCACGGTGGCCAGCACAGTCGAGTGGACAGCTAGGCTTGCTATCCGTAGCCTGTAATCGCACGGACAGGTCATGCGGGGCCGCCTCCCGGACCACGCTAGCTCACCTGCTGGGGTGACTACCTGTGGCCCAAAGCATCTTCTGGCAGGTCCTGGGAAACATCAGCATTCCTGTTTATCCCTGGCCACAGGCTGCACCCCCCGGGGCTGGCCCTCACGGGAGTCAGATGCCTGCCGCTGGCTCTAGCCCCTTCTCTTTGCCTCCTTTGAGCTAATTCTAGATGGGGGGTTGACCAGGCTAGGGGAGCCAGAGACTTTAAGGGCCAGGGAGAGAACGCACTACGGGGCCCAAGCACAAGGGGCTGACTTTCCTGCAGTGCTTCTGTGCAGTGAAAATAATCCCAGTCCACGAAGGGGAAGGAAGGAATGGATTGCCAGAATTTCCCAAGCTCCTTATATCCTGATGTTGTCAGGATATAAATTCCCAATCCAAAAGTGGGAGGAATTTAGCCTCCTGTTGGTGAAATGAATCCTGCTCTGGACTTTCCTAAGAGGGGGAGCTCAGATCAGGCTCTTTGTGGTATAAAAAAGAGGTCACCATTGGGGACGTGGGGACCCCAGACCTCTTCTATGAATATTTGAGAATGTAACACATCTCTGGCCTCGAGCTGGAATTCCGGGGCACTCCCATCAAGCCCCGAGCACTGGAAATTCCTGATGGGTGTGTTGATCTGTGTCCTCCCCTGGCAAGGACTTCCACTTCCTTGGGAGGGAGATCATCTTTGTAGGGAAGAGATCCCTGCAGTAGCCGAGATGTAGTTTTTTAAGTTTTCTTCCTTCGATTCTGGGAAGAAGAGTTCTTTGGTGATTCTTCTCTGCTGTTGGCCCAGGTCAAAAGCATCTTCACGGATCCTCTGAAACAAAAGCCTTGCCTGAAGCCAATTTGGCTTGGGAGACAGCTGGGCTGAGAGGAGGAGAATGCCGGTGGGGAATCCGTGGGTCCTGCCGTGGCTCTCTTCTGTGGACCTCAGAGCAACAGAGCGCACCTCCCCCGCGCGTTGTCCCGGCCTCGGGACGGGGCAGGTACTTCCCTCTGTGTGAGAGAGGCAAGTGGGTAGCCCGCGCTGAGCTCTGTGCAAGGGGCTCTGGAGATGGAAACCCTTGCTGTCCCGAGCCATCCTGTGTGCAGCGGTGAGATGTAAGTTCCCTCGCCACTGCCCAGGGCACAGTCCTCAAGGTTGGGGCAACTTTGCATTCATCTGACTTCTTGTTTTGCAAAGTCAGTCAGATGAGGAGGTATTGGATTCCTCTGCTCACTACTCTTGCCATCCCGTCATGGAGGAGATGCCACCTAGATGCCCCCCGGCGCCCTGGGGAAGAGTCAGAAATCCCCAGAAACACAAACATAAAACTACGACCCCAGACGCAGGTGTCAGGGACCGACGCAGTCACTCTGGCATGAGCAGGTCAGGGTCGGGTGTTTGTATTATTCAAAACCGGTCGGTGCCTCTGGCTTAATTACTCTGAAATGGATCTGTGACCTGGAACTAATATTGGGACATCATTTCTTTATCCCGCCTCCCCCCACTATTGACTTTAGTTAATTCAGAGTATTTGAGCTATTATTTCATGAGCTGATTTTTTTAAGGAGTCAACTCTTCAGGAGACAATTAGGGCTGTAGGCACCGATCTTTTGAAACCCACGAGAACTACTAGGGCCAAGGCTGGTTGACCTGCCTTAGAATCTGTGAATGTAACGAAGCGGTATCTGGTACTTTTTCTTGCAGCCCAGACATTGTATGCATTGTCTACACACACTGAAAAGTATAGCACTTTCTGAGTTCTGGGAGTTCTCATGAATTTTCTTTTTGTTTTGTTTTGTTTTCGTGAATTCTTGAGCCCGAGGGAGGTCCTATGTCATAGACTGGATGTTTCTGTGGCTTCAGCAATCATGTGTTGAAACCTAACCCCCAATGCGATGGTAGGGGTGGGGGGATTAGGTCATAAAAGCAGAGCTCTCATGAATGAGATTAGTGCCCCTATAAAGAGACCCCCGTAGAGCTCCCTCACCCCTTCTGCCATGTGGGGACATAGCAGGAAGACAGCTGTCTGAACCAGGAAGCTGTTCCTCACCAGACTTTGAATCAACCAGCCCTGGATCTTGGCTGGATCTTCCAGCCTTCAGAACTGTGAGAAATAAATGTTTGTGATTTAAGCCACCCAGTTTCTGGTACTTTTGTTACAGCATCTCAGACTTAAGACACGCGGGAGCTGCACAGCTGAATAAAGGAAGCCTCATTTGAAATGAAGTTGGGAGGCACCTGGGTGGCTCAGTTGGTTAAGCGTCCAACACTTGGTTTCAGCTCAGGTCACGATATCAGGGTTGTGGGATTGAGCCCTGCCTCGGGCCCCACGCTCAGCACGGAGTCTGCTTGTCCCTCTCCCTCTGCTCCTTCCCCTGCTTGTGCTCCTCTCTTTCTCTTATAAATAAGTCTTTTTTTAAAAAATGGAGTCAGGAGGCTGGAAGGGGGAGCTCTCATGCTGTACCACTCCTTGCGGCCCTTTGCAGACCCAGGGGGAAGAGAATACCTCGCATTCGCAACAGGAAGAAGCCTACACTTTACTACCCCAGCAGGAGGGAGAGAGATTTTCTCCTGCCCCGGCAACAGCCCAGCCAATGAGAGACCATTACAACTCAGCTGGTGAAAAGCCATTACACTTGCAACTCCCAGTTTATGCCGAGGGACTTCTGTTTATAACAGCCCTCCAGAACCCCCCCCCCCATTTCCTCTGTCAAAGAATATTCCTCCCTTTTGTTCTCAGGACTTGTGTGTAGTTTTGCCATGACTTGCATGTCCCGAATTGCAATTCTCTGCTATTCCTGAATAAATCTATTTTTGCTGGAAATATAACTTTCATTTTCAAGGTTAGCATTACCTTCTGGATTTGCCAGTCAGAAGTGTCGGTGGCCTGGGGACCCCCGAAGTGTGGCTGCTGTCTGAAGCAAGGGCAGTCCTGTTGGGACAGTGTCCCCCAGCCTGTAGAATCCAAACTCCAGGCTGTTAGCAGAATCGTGTCACCGTGCACCATGTGCTGTCAGCACAGACGTGGTGGGATTGCAGACTTTGGTTTTTTTTTTTAAGATTGTATTTATTTATGTGACAGAGAGAGCACACCCAGGCAGAGCGGCGGCAGGCAAAGGGAGAGGGAGAAGCAGGCTCCCCGCAGAGCAGGGAGCCCGATGCGGGCCTCGATCCCAGGACCCTGGCAGGCAGACACTTAACCGACTGAGCCACCCAAGTGTCCCATCTTTTTGGTTCTTTATAAGGAATTCCATCTCTCTGTTTACAGTGCCCGTCGTCCCTGTATGCCATCTACTTTATCTATCAAAGCCCTTAGCTAATTAATTATAGTTGTGTTAAATTCCCAGCCTGGTAATTCCAGCATCCCTACCATGTCTGCTGTACCTCTTCAGATTGTGGTGTTTGCCTTCTGGCCTGCTCTGTAACCTCTTCTGCCTCGCCACACGCCGTGTGCTCGGCGGAGGTGAGAGGCGTGGCTGTGGCTAGGCCTTTGGTGTGGGCGGACGAGACGTGTTCCGTAGTCCTGTGATGAGGTCTCAGACCTGGGTGAGCCTATGCCTCTGGGCTCTGAGCTTCACAAGTATTTCTCAGTTTTCTTCTCCTCCCCCCAAGTAGGACAGGATGGCTAGAGGGGGCTGCAATGGGCTATTTCCCTGCCCCCAGATCTGCTAGGCTCTGATAAAAGCCCAGCAGGGTAGGCTGTGGTGAAATAGTTTCTCCTGAGGACAGGCCTTGTTAAGAAGAGCAGAGTGCTCTGCTGTATTTCAGAATGGTCCCTCTTCCCCTACCTCCTGGAAGCTCAAGAGGATTTTTCTCCGGTATTTACTGTGGGAATCTGATTGAGCTCTTGGAGGTAAATCTCACAGTATGGTGGGAGTCCCCCTATGACTGGGCCCCTTGGAGTTTTTAACCTTCAGAGTCGTCCACCCAAGTCTCCAGCGGTTCATCAGTTACACTCCGGGTGTTTCTACTCCAGCATTGGTTCCATTGGTGAGTCTCTGCCTTCAGAAGTCATGATTCCTTGTTTACCGTCTGTGTCTCCAATCTTGGGGACAGCAGTCGGCCCTGCGTACTCCCGTCTCGTGTGGGTCCAAGAAGAGTGGCTGATCATTCAATCTGTCAGCTTTGTACTTATTGTTAGGAGGGAATTGCAACTTCCAAGCTTCGTATATGTGGACGTCCATGCTTTCATTTTTATTCAGTTCAAAATACTTTCAGTTTCCCTTATTTCTTCTTTGACCCATCAGTTATTTAGAAGTGTGTTTTTTTAGTTTTTACATATTTGGGGGGTTTTCCAGATATCTTTCTGCTATTGGCTTTTAATTTAATTCCATTGTGGTCTGACATATACTTTGCATTGTTTGAATTGTTTGAAATTTAGCAAGTTTTGATTTATGACTCAGAATATGATCTAACTTGGAAAATGTTCATGTGCATTTGAAAAGATTGTGTATACTGCTGTTGCTGGGTGGAGTGTTCTATAAATGTCACTCGGTCAAGTTGGTTGATAATGTTCAAGTCCTTTATGTATATCCTTACTGATTTATGTTTACTTGTATCAGTTATTGGGAGAAGGGTTTTATAATCTTTGACTAAAACCGTGGGTGTATCTACTTTCTTTTTTTATCAGTCTTTGTTTTATGAAATTTGAAGCTCTCTTATTAAGCACCTAACTATTTAGGATTTTTATGTCCTTTTATCCTTTTTTTTTTTTTTTTTTTTAAACATTTTATTTATTTATTTGAGAGAGAGAATGAGACAGAGAGAGCATGAGAGGGTCAGAGGGAGAAGCAGACTCCCTGCCGAGCAGGGAGCCCGATGTGGGACTCGATCCCGGGACTCCAGGATCATGACCTGAGCCGAAGGCAGTCGCTTAACCAACTGAGCCACCCAGGCGCCCTGTCCTTTTATCCTTATGAAGCAACCCTTTATGTCCCTGCTAAAATTCTGTGCTCTGAAAACCGCTTGTCTGATATTAATACAGACACTCTAGCTTTCTTTGGATTAATGTTAGCATGGCATATCTTTTTTCCATCCTTTTACTTTTAACCTATGTCATTATATTTGAAGTGTATTTCTTATAAGACAGCATATATTTGGTTCTTGCTTCTTTTTGCAATCTGACAATCTCTGTTTTTAACTGGTGTGTTTAAACCATATACACTGAATGTAACTAAGCATGTAGAATGGGAAATAATGCTGTGGTCATCTTTGGAAAAAAAAAAAAACTGCCATAATGCTCTCCTTTTTTTTTTCCTCCTTGAACACTTAAATACCGGTTTCAGGTTGGCTGGCATCTATGTTAATTTATTTTTTGTTCTGTGCAGTTACTGTTCTTCTACTCTTGAGGGTAGGGAAATGTTCATATGGAAAAACTACTCAGCTTGCAATTTTACATTCATCTTCTCTATGTAAAAGATTTACACACACACACAATAGCATTTGAACCTCACTACCAATATCCATTAATAATATTGGATTATTCCCCTGCTGCTCCTGGAACTACCAAATACAATAACTCTTGAAGTGACACAAAGAGTAGCATCACCTGTTCGGTTGCACAGAAACTAAATTCTTTGTTTAAATTTATTTTATTTTTTAGTCATCTCTACACCCAACATGGGGCTCAAACTCACAACCCAGAGATCGGGAGTCAGACGCTCCACCAACTGAACCCCCAGAAACTAAATTCTTAAAATGCCAAACCAAATCAATGCTTTGTTAACAGAAATTGCTTCTTTTAAAAAAGAAAAGGCTCTGAAATGCATTCCCACTTTATAAAACACTCATTTGGAAAGGAATGACACCTCTTGATGCAACACCTAAAGAAAAGGCTGAATTGGGGCGCTTGGGTGGCTCAGTTGGTTAAGCGACTGCCTTCAGCTCAGGTCATGATCCTGGAGTCCCAGGATGGAGTCCCACATCGGGCTCCCTGCTCGGTGGGGCGTCTGCTTCTCCCTCTGACCCTCCCCCCTCTCATGTGCTCTCTCGCTCATTCTCTCTCTCAAATAAATAAATAAAAATCTTTAAAAAAAAAAAGAAAAGGCTGAATTTAGTCTGTGCTCTGCTGCTGTTTATGAAAGTTATTTTTAAAAATACAAATCGAAATTTGCTAATGATATCAGCAGTGCCAACTATCTTTAGTCAGAAACAGAATTCTATGAAATGTAAACAAAAAAAGCTTCTGCATTTATTTCCCTCTTGTGGGGTGGCTGTGCAATTTTGTCCTATTCTACAGGTAGACCTCTGTTTTTTTTTTTTTTTTTTTTTTTTTTTAAAGATTTTATTTATTTATTTGAGAGAGAGAGAATGAGAGACAGAGAGCATGAGAGGGAGGAGGGTCAGAGGGAGAAGCAGACTCCCTGCCGAGCAGGGAGCCCGATGCGGGACTCGATCCCGGGACTCCAGGATCATGACCTGAGCCGAAGGCAGTCGCTCAACCAACTGAGCCACCCAGGCGCCCCTGGTAGACCTCTGTTCTATTCCCAGGAGTCCTGCCTGTGAGGTGGGGTGGTTTCTGTTCAGCTTTTGCTTTCCTTGATGACTCATAATGAGACATTACCCTTGATGTCTAATAGTTCGATATTCCTTTAGCACATTTGAACAGTGACACGTAAGTGACCTTTCATTTGTCACCTCTCTGGAAGGTGGCCAATAACCAGAAACTAAGTACAACAGTATTAGGTGCTGTTGGACACTTAGGGAACAGCAGGGTTTGCCATGGGGAAAAGGAGAGAATACTAGAAGAGATAATCACCCCCCTCCCAGCTTACGGCGAGGTGGAGACTAGAAGAAAGGTGCTGGAATTGTATCCCACAGTGGTCTCTTCTCTGTTGTATTTTTGATCGGTCTCTTTCCCTCCATGAGGTCGTTCCTGTCCCCTGTGCTGCCCTGGAGGCCCTGTGTTCCTTAACAAAGCAACAACAGTGAAAAGCCACCAACTTGCCAAATCTGGTGGAGCCCAAGGGCGTGCCTCCCTGGGTCATAGGTCATCTTCTGTTGCTCTATTTAGGACCGTCGTCCCGCCCCTGCCCCAGATAAGCCTCTGTGGGTCATTAAAGTGGCTCTTTGTGTGGAACTGTGACTCAAGATCCCTCCCTGCAATACTACTGTTACCACACTGGCCTCGTGGAGGGGTGACTTGTTCATTCAGGGAATACTTTTGGGAATTCTTACTATATGCCAGGTATTGTTCTCACGCTGGGGATACAGCAGTGGAAAAAAAAAAACCCAAATCCCTGCCTTCATGGAGTCTACGTTCTAGTAGAGGGAACAGACAACACAGATAAATGTTAGTTAGGGAAAAAGTGCGATAAAATAAAGCAAGGTTAGGACATAGTGTGATAGATTTATGTGTATATGTCGTGGGCCAGATAAGATGTTCAGGGAAGACCCCTCTGATGGGGGGACATCTGATCAACATCCAGAATGAAGTGACATAGAGGGTCAGACCACGTGAAGCTAAGCTTGGGGAGAAGAGCAAAGGCCCTGTGGCAGGAATGTGTCTGTCGTCTGGAGGACATTGTGGCAGAGTTTTGGATTTTATTTCAAGTGTAAGGTAACGTGAGGAAGGCCACACTCCCCTTTAGTCCTCCTCTCTCATTTCCCTCCAGAAAGCTCCCTGAGAGCGGGAGTTTTGTTTTTTTTTTTAAAGATTTTATTTATTTGACAGAGACACAGAGAGAGGGAACAGAAGCAGGGGGAGTGGGAGAGGGAGAAGCAGGCTTCCCGCTGAGCAGGGAGCCCAATGCGGGACTCGATCCCAGGACCCCAGGATCATGACCTGAGCCGAAGGCAGACGCTTAATGACTGAGGCACCCAGGTGCCCCAAGAGAACAGGAGTTTTTGTCTCTCTTGTTCTCGGCTATTTCGTAAACAGCAGCAAAGTGCCTGGGACGTAGTAGATGCACAAGAAATGTTCGTCAAATCTGTGAATGAACATCGCGAATACAAGCTCCAACGTGCATAAAAGACTGTTCTATGTTTGGGGTCAGATAGAGGAATTTATAACAGAGCAAAAAAGTAGTATTTAACACCTGATGCTAAACACGACTATTTCCAGAGTCCTAGGAAAAAAGAAAAAGCAAAAGTTAAATCCTCGACAGGCATCCTCTCGAAGCACTCTGGAGTTTAGCCTATCTTTTCTTGTCGGGGTCCATCTGATTTTCCTGGGAGGAGAGAGCCCTTTCTTCAACCTTGCACAGAGAAAACCTCCATACCCCTCGTCAACCCCTCAAAGGGACTGATTTTGCCCTGGGATTTAGTTCTCTCCATTTCTCCCTTTCTTCATAGGACACCACATCCTCAGGAGCAAATTCCCTAGCACCTAGGTATTTAGTCTGGATGATTCTCAGATATTAGAGGCATTTCAATCACCTGAAGGACTTGTTAAAACAGATTCCTGGGCTCTATCCCCAGAGTTTCGGATTCAGTAGGTCTTGGGACTTTACATTTCTAGCAAGTTCTCGGGTGTTGCTGATGCTGCAGATCTGGGGACTGTGCTTTGAGAATCACTAGTCTAGAAGAACATCTCAGGGGGCATCAATAAATACATCCATCTGGGCTTTTGTGTGTCCAGTTTGGGCCCCTTTGAGGTCCACTAAGATGAGAGGAAGAACATTCACTCTGCAGCATTCTACATGGTAGAGCCTTCCCTCGTATACGGATATTTCTCATCTCCTTGGCTTGCATCATACTTCACTCTTCCCCTTTTCTTTCCTGGTTGTCATTTCATCCTCTGTTGATTCTACTTGTCCACTCCCCCTTAAAGTTGAGTGTCCAGGGTCCCTGCTATTCTTAGCTTAGCATTCTGCCCTCCAGGAACCCACCCACTATCATCATCACCACCTCCATCATCATCATCATAACTAACCAATGTAGTTGGTTAGTCAGTAGTACTAGTCAGTACTACTAGTACTAGTACATAACTAGTACATAACTAGTACATAACTAGTCAGTATACTGTTAGTTCCTACCTATTATGTTCCTGGTAACGTACCAGACTCTGCATACATATTAGTGAGCACGCTGCTTTTGATGCCAATGAACAGAAAACCCAACTTTAAAAAATTGTGAAATTTTTCATCTCACACACCACGTAGTCCCAAGGTAGGGCAGTTCCAGCATTGACTGACTCAGTGCATCAATGTTTTCATCAATGGGTCTTCTCTTCCTTCCACACTGCCATTCCTGGCCTATTGGCTTGGTCTGCAGGTTTGCTCACCTCCTGGTCAGAGAACGACTGCGATGGTTGTAGGCATTTCTACGGGGTCACGACACTGCGGACCATAACACGTCTTACCTTATTACGTCTTCCAAGCAACCCTGAGAAGCGGATTCTATTCTCCATTTTTTTTTTTTTTCTGTAGATGAGGAACACTCATCTCAAGAGATGGGCTCAAGAGAACACATTAGAACCCTGGAAGCGTTATGCTATGTGAAGTAAGCCAGACACAAAAGGACAAATAGTGTCCGATGCTACTTACATGAGGTGCACAGAACAGGCACCTGCATGAGGCTGGAGGGCAGCAGAGTGGCTCGCAGGGGTGGACGAAGCAGGGAAGAGGCAGTTAGTGTTTCATGGGTGGGGGTTTCAGTTAGGGAAGAAGAAAAAGCTCTGGAGATGGGATGATGGTGATGGTTACACAGCAATGGGAATGTACTTAGACCACTGCGCTGCACACTTAAAAATGGTTGAGGGCACCTGGGTGGCTCAGTCGTTAAGCGTCTGCCTTCGGCCCAGGTCTTCATCCCAGCGTCCTGGGATCGAGCCCCGCATCGGGCTCCCTGCTCCGCGGGAAGCCTGCTTCTCTCTCTCTCACTCCCCCTGCTTGTGTTCCCTCTCTCGCTGTGTCTCTCTGTCAAATAAATAAATAAAATATTAAAAATAAATAAATAAATAAAAGTGGCTCCTTGTAACTTCACTAGTTGAATCAGTCAGGCCTTGGCCTTTTAGGCGAGCTTGAAACCCTGCACGTCCCCATTCCTATCGTTTATGTAGTCACAACCAATATTGAACAAATTCATTCTTCCACGGCTGGAAATCTTGAGGCAACTTAACCCTTTCCTCGAGGTATCCTCCATCCAGAACTGTCATTCTTCCCCTATAAATGTTCTCATTTCTGCCTCTACTCCCATCTCTTGTCTCCACCTGAATTCAAACCCTCGTCTGCTCACTCCTACGTTGTAGTAAAATCCCCGAACTAGGCTTCCTGTTTCTAACCCTTCTCCTTGTAACTCATCTTCCACGGCCCTGCCCGGGTGATGCCAAGATGCCATTTCGTATGTAGCACCCCAAGGTTTACAGGCTTCCAGTCGATATGCTTTAGCTTCTTGTTCAAGGCTCTCCGGTTTTTGCCGTATCTCCAAATTCATTTTCCATGAATCCTCCACACTAACCTTTTCTTCTCACCAACTTGGCCAACACGATGTTCTTTGAATACGCCAGATGCCGTCCCCTGTAGTTCAGGCTAAGTGCCACTTCCTTCCTTCCTGAAGCCTTTCTCTACCACTGGCTCTCCTGAACCCGTGTGCCACTGAGGTCCCCGTAGTACCACGTGGTTTTGTGGATGAGTCCGAAAAGAAAATGACTAGAGGGGCGCCCGGGTGGCTCAGTCGGTTAAGCGTCTGCCTTCGGCTCGGGTCAGGATCTCAGGGTCCTGGGATCGGGCTTCCTGCTCTGCGGGAAGCCTGCTTCTCCCTCTGCTTCTCCCCCTGCTTGTGCTCTCTCTCTGTTAAATAAATAAAATCTTAAAAAAAAGAAAAAGAAAATGACTAGGGACGGTGGAGGATAACCAGACAGAGCAAATTCATTGCCAGTTGGTACTAAATGTCTGAGACACTCCAGCTGGACTGGTGTTCTTGGCTCAGAAGTTCTTAAGTGGAGTCTAAGGAGGCCCCTGAAGTTGGTTTTAAAATTCTACTGTACGTGTATAGCAACATTATAACACCGTGTGTGTGTGTGTGTGTGTGTGTGTGTGTGTGTGTGTGTCCCCGTAACTATAACCAGCTTCTTACAGAAGGCTGCTTCTGACCCAGTAAAGGCTGAGAGCCCCTGACCGAGACAGAACCCGGCATAACTTAGAGACAAAGCAACAACAAGCCCCATTAGATTTTGGAATCACAAGACTCCAGCTCCGTGAGACCCTGGCATGTCACTAACCTTCCCGAATCACAGTGTACTCGTTTGGAAAACGAATGGTATCTCCTCTCCCTGCTCAGTTGGGTTTTTGTGAGGAATAAATAAAATATGTGAAATTGCTTCATAAATGGTCAAATGCTCTGTAAACATAAGTGATTATACCACTTAATTCCAAACCATATGGTTCTGTTTATAGGTAAGTTCCAGTTTACACAATTTCTTACCTATCTTGAGATAACAGGTTCTTACCAGTCTTTTTTATTTGAAATATAGTTGACAAGTCCTTATTGGTCCTCTCTCCCCCTCCCTCCTGTGATCTGAGTGTTTCCTTCGTTCAGAGTCCATCGTCATTACCTGAATCATGGTCACAAGCTTTGGTAGGACACTAAAGGTTACTACTCCTATCATCAAATTAAACCAAGCCTCCTGCAGTATTTCAGTCAGAGCTTATTTATAAGGAAACTCACTGCAACTGGCCCCCCTCCTCTACGGAAGGAAGGATTTAAAGCAGGGCTTCTCAAAACTCACTGTGGTGGACCAGGCAGGTGTTTTTGGTTGTTGTTCTTGTTTTTTAAAATTTCTAATACATCTTTTTTTTAATGTTTATTTTTTTAAAAAGATTTTTATTTGACAGACACAGCGAGAGAGGGAACACAAGCAGGGGGAGCTGGAGAGGGAGAAGCAGGCTTCCTGCTGAGCAGGGAGCCCGATGCGGGGCTCAATCCCAGGACGCTGGGATCATGACCTGAGCCGAAGGCAGACGCTTAACCGACAGAGCCACCCAGGCACTCCAAGCCATAAAAATTTCTAAACGCTTACTCAATTTCTGCACTAACTTCCTGATGGATTGGAAGCAAACAATCTCTGGGCCACACTTTGAGTCATATGGCTTTAGAGGGTACGTGAGAACAAAGCCCTTCTGAGAATCTGGTTACTGGTCAACTGATGGGCTCCTGGGTCCGATCAGCCACAAGGGGGAAATGATTACATGGTCCTTTGGCAGAGTCTTTGGTTGGGGGCACTTCCCAGAGAATGGGGTGTGAGAGACATGCGGGTATGCCGTTTGCCTGGGCTGCCCTAGAAACTTCATTTGTTTGTAGACTATGCTGGAAATTGGAGGTTGAGAGTAAGTGTTCTAGAACACATAGAACAGAATCTTCACAAACTATGTGCACATGCTCATTAATTTGAATGCAGAGATGAACAAGATAAGCTCCCTGCCCTCAAGAGCTCGGAGTACACACAGCTTTCTCACAGACTAATTAACGTTGTTTCTATTTCCTAGTTCCAAAACCCTACTGAAAAAATTCAGTTCTTATGGCCAACGTGTAATGCTTTCAGCTCATTAAAATCTCTGAACTCCTTCCACAAGTAATTCATCTTTAAAATGTATGTGGATCAGTTTCCTTGTGTGGGGAGTCCCTAGGAGGGTTTATCACAAACCCTAGCATTCCCAGTGCCCAGCACCATGACAGGTCCGCCCACACCTCACATTGCTTTCTGTACGGTACACTGGTGGTGCTGAGGGCTGTTGAGGATGAGAAAGCAGTGGGGATGAGCGCCGGGCATCAAGCTCTGAGTTACCAGTCTGTAATAGAGACTTGATAAGGTCTACTTGAGCACTGCCGATTATAACGAGATGAAAGTAAGTAAAAACATCTAGCAGAGCACCCACCCAAATGGCCAATAAATGTGTTAAAACTGCGTAAGAAGTCAAAACAGACTTGTCCAGGGTTCTTCAGTTAATAGTCTTCCTTGTGAACTTCAGTGGGTAATTCATGTTTAAACTGATCAAGAAAAGGTACCCCAGGCTTGGCAGTGTCTGTTTAAAATAAAAAGCAGGGGCACCTGGGTGGCTCAGATGGTTAGGTCTCTGCCTTCGGCTCAGGTCATGATCTCCAGGTCCTGGGATTGAGTCCCGCATGGGCTCTCTGCTCAGTAGGGAGTCTGCTTCTCTCTTCCTCTCCCCACTGCTCCTTGCTCTATCTCTGTCTCAAATGAATAATAAAAAAAAAAATCCTTAAAAAAAATAAAAAGTAGGCAAGTGAACAGTGAATTTTAAGTTTTTTTTTTCTGTTTTTAAAAAGATTTTATTTATTTGACAGAGAGAGACACAGCGAGAGAGGGAACACAAGCAGGGGGAGTGGGAGAGGGAGAAGCAGGCTTCCCGCGGAGCAGGGAGCCCGATGCGGGGCTCGATCCCAGGACGCTGGGATCATGACCTGAGCCGAAGGCAGACGCTCAATGACTGAGCCACCCAGGAGCCCCGAATTTTTATTTCAAAAAATTTGTAAAAATGGACTTTTGGGTAAAGACAAGAATGAATGTGCATTCAAGTTTGTATACTCTGCCCCAGGCTACCAAAACCATGTGGTAGGAATCCTCTATTCTGCTTTCTGTCCACAAGCACCTGACCCAGAGCTTGCCACACAGTTTGTCCTGCCGTAGACCAAGGACCATCATCTGTGAAACTAACTCAAAGCTGTTCTTTTATCTCACTGCTGTGTCAAAAAACAACACAGGATCATACATTTTGGAGTGCCGCACTTTAAATTTTATTAAAAAACAAGCAAACGTTTCCAACATATCAAATGCTTTGATTCACATTTCTCTCTGTAGGCATCGACCACGGTGCAGAGCAAACACAACAAAGCGAGTAACGCAGGGTACTTAAGCAGTAGGTACGTGGCACTGTGGCCAGGGGTGGGGAGAAAGTGCAAAGGCCAGCTGGTGTGCGTGGCTGGAGCCATCCCCGGTGTTGACACCGTGGGCTCAGAGAGCCAGTTCAGCCAGCTCACCTGCGAGTGATCGAGGCCAAGGATCCAGGCTGCTCTGAACGTGCAGAAAACAGAATTACAAATCACAGTGCCCATTCCGGTAGGAATGTTCTCACACGTGGCAGTCTGTGCACGTGACGGATGCCCTGTCGCCTGGACAGTGTAAGGGGAACAAGGGCAGCAACCTAACTTCCCATCTCCTTTCCAACTTCCCACATCAGTCACCAAAAAGCACCACACAGTGGAAATTTCCTACGGTTGATCCTGCGCAGGGCGTCCTGCGTGGACACTTCGCTTTCGTGGTGAGGCAGCCCAGGAAGCGAGCTGCAGAGAGGAAGTGTCTAGCATCGGCAATACGCTCGTATCTACGGCTTCTGACGTTTCTGTAGGTGACTAGGTTCAATCATTTAAGTTTTGTGAACTTCTGTATGAGAGAGGGACATTTTTGGATTCTTCCTCCAGATCCTTGGCATGTCCCTTTTGGATCCCTGCAAGCCTCATGCATGACTACAGGCAGGGTGGTGGGGGTAAAGGCGTGTGTGTATTTACAGAACTGAAATTAACTAAATACTCAGACCATTTCTACACTAAAATTAGAAACAGGAGGAACGGAGGTTAAGCCAGTGCTTTACTATTCAACAAAATGCCTTTAAAACTTGAGAAATAGCCCAATAGTCACATTCCAAGCAGCAACCGAGACCACTGAAGTATTTTTCACCAAAAAACATGAGGTTTCTGAATATGTACAAATCAGCAGAAAATGAACCAGCTGACAGAAGTCATTAGAATAGTGGCTTCCAAACCCTTAAAAAAATAGTGGAATCCTTTTTTTTCAAAAAGAGGAAGAATTTTATCTACCGAAATCTTATCTGAAGCAGCGTCCAGCAGGGGGCTGCACCGAGTGAAGCAAGAAAGTAGGAGCCCCTGGGGGTCCACTCCACTGGCCCCCAGCACTGCTTGTTCTCTGAGACTCCATGGATCACAGTCCAAAACCTGTTTCCACGGAAGGATCTGAGGCTACCAATTTTTATGTAATTGAGTCTAGACGGATACATGAATTTGGAGAGGATAGGAACAAACTGTTCATAGAATTCCTCTAGAAGAATGATCTGGGGGAAGAACTCAGTGGAGTGAAGGAAAAACAACTTTAAGAACACCCAATTCAATTTTTCTACAAGGTATCCATCCAGCAAAAGCCCTGGGTGAACACGAGGTACAGACCAGTCACTTGAAAAATGTCAGTGTGCATCACGAGCACCCGAGATGCCTGTGAATAAAACCGGAGATGTCTCTGTCCCATCTCTGGAGACACTGATTCCTCAAGTCAGGGGCTGGGCTTCGGCATCAGAGGCTGTCAGCGCCCAGGGGTTTCTGAGGCTGCAGGCAACGTGCAGATCACACTTTGAGAAACAGGAGACAGGCCTTAAAGGGAAAATTTGAGAAAGGCAGGGGCATATTTTAAAAGCAAAACCAAAACCACTGCTTCCATCTTGTCGCTGAGAACATACCTTCATTCAGACTGGGACAGAGTAACAACACTCTTTTCTCTTTTTAAATTCCTAGATATTTTTTAAAATAAATCTACTTATAGTCCATTGTCCCAAATTAGGTAGAATTAAAAAAACCTCCAAATATAAAGTGCTGGTTCTTGCTTCAATATTATCATTTCAAGGAAAAACCACGCAAAACTATCACCTATTCTATTGACCTTTTTGGCCGAACAAGTAAAGATTATGTATTCGGATCCACATGAATCTGTAAATTAATAAACCTTTAAAGTATTCTAGTTAGTGCAAATTTAAAATTCCATAATATACAGTAAATACAATTTTGCTTTATATTACAAATGCAAACTATTTTTCTTTTGACATGCTGGTAGTATGTCAAAGGACTTTACAATTTCTGAGTCACAGAATATTTTACAACTCTAAGTAGGCAAACATATTTCAAAAAGCAAATACTACATGTTTTGACACACCCTACAAAAATAAAAATAAATAATTCTGACTATATAAAATTTTTATAAACATTAGCTACATTAAGGTTCACAGCTAATTGTTGCAGAAAACCTAAAACTCATTTAAGATCATGTAATCTATCAGACAACCTGTATTTTAAAACACAAGTCAGTCTGATTTCTACTGAACATAACCAAGCACTGAAATTATCACCATCTACTTATGGGATCCATATGAGCTGCCAGGTACTTCGTGTTTAAGCCGCTAAGCTGAAGGAGTTGGGAATGCACCAGGACAGCAAAGGATGAGAGAAATCTAAAGACAGACATGGAGATATGCTTTACTTCATATATTCCTTCCTGAGAATGTAGAATTTGTTATTGTGTTTAAGTCAGGACGATTTAAAATGGAACAGGAAAATATTATGGCAAATTATTTTTGTGAAGCACAGAATCCCTGGTGATGTCGACATCTGCTACTCTAATGTGTAACTTGCAAACAGGAGCCTTGTAAACTGACCTCATTTAAAACAAGACCTATGCCTACCCATTTATTTGAAACGCTGGGTACATGTGCCTAAAAAGTAAATGGACTTTGCTAAAATGGTATTTTATGTTATGGTATTCAGAAATAACTTTCCCAAATGAAAATGAAGTCTGAATGACTGAATAAGGCAAGAGAAAAACCTTCATGAACAGTCAGTAGGTGAAAAAACCTCACTGGATTATGAAAATTGAAAAAACAATTTGTTTAAATACACAAGGGTGTTATATATAGATCTGTTCTAAATCCAATGTAACATTATGGTTAGAGTATGGTTTTAACCAAAAAAATAGTTATTTTGATTATTTTAATTCTGATATCCCAAACTATCTACTTTGATTCTACAATTAGCACTATGGAATTATATTATAGATAAATTACAGTCTAAAGCAAAGTGAATTTAACAGTATATTTATAAAATGTGACTTCTGTAACAATGCTGACCATGAGTTAAGGAATAAAATTCATTATACTCAAAACATGATCAGTCCATAAAAGAAAAATCTATAAAACTCTCCCATCAACCTTGACAAAGCTGTATGAAAAAGATGAAAAGAGATTTGCTCACAAAATCTTTCAATACTAGAATTTAGCATCTCCTGTTGAGATCTGGAAGAGGTCAATTTAAGCAGAAAAAAAGTATTTTATATATATATAATGCACTGACTACTGTATCACAACTAAGTTTTTCCTTCAAGACATGGCCTCAGCCTGAGTTTATGGCAATTCATGAATGACAGATCCATAACAGATCCTTAAAGGAAGCTAATGGTGTTTTGGGGGATACATTCTAGTCTTTCAGAGATTAATGTCATGAAAGACCACCAAGCCCACAGAATGGGCCATTTGTTAGGAAAACACCAGGCTGGAGGCCCAATGGGTCTGCCTCATTGGCCTGAGGATGCAGGCTGGTTCACACCAGAAGAGCGCCCTCTAATGGGAAACCATGAGACTAGCCCTTCAATAAGTTTTTGGCAAATGAGGGTCAGATAAAAGAATGAAATGAAACTTCCAGTTACGCAAAAGTTGTTTGCCAGGGCTTTCGTTCCCCTCTTTTAAAAAAATATTAAGTAATATTTCTGAAGAATGAGAATATCTGGATAACATGTATGTCAGGAGAATTAAATTATGGGTGTTAATTAGTCAATAGGCTATATTTCTGATTGTGACTAGCTGAATTTATGTGATAAATTTTTTTTTAAAACATTTTATTCATTTATTTGACAGAGAGAGACACAATGAGAGAGGGAAACACAAGCAGGGGGAGCGGGAGAGGGAGAAGCAAGCTTCCTGCTGAGCAGGGAGCCTGATGCGGGGCTTAATCCCAGGACCCTGGGATCATGACCTGAGCTGAAGGCAGACACTTAACGACTGAGCCACCCAGGCACCCCTGAATTTGTGTGATAAATTTAACTTATTAAATAGAGCCATATATTGTAAACACTAAACACAAGTATACCACAATGAAGAAAATAAATAAAAAAAATAATCTCTCATTATAAAATAAATATGATATAAACATTTTAACACAGGATTCTGTCCGATTTCCCAAGAGGATTTCTGTTAAGTACTCTGGATATAAAAGACTACTATACTTCAAAATACTACAAGACCACTGAACTTTTAGAAGTTACCAATCATTATTGAACTTTTTTTGAACAATTACTATGACTAATAAATTTTCTGTAGTACTTTTTTGAACTGTGGATACTGTCTTTTACTCAGAAGAAACTGGTAAACTGTCCAGTTCAGAAACCCTAATTTTCACTCCAAAGTGCTCTGAATGTTAATCTTTACCAATTCACCTAGGTGGTTGTCTTCTGGCTACACGGGGTCATAAACGAGATGCTGAATTCCAGCTCAATGTGGTCATTAACAGGGTTAAGCAAGCAACATTTGGGGGTCTGAAAATGCTCTCAAGATAAAAATTATAACAGAAAATTTAAGTATTGTCTTTCTTTAACACTTCTCCTTGTAGGTTTCCTAGAAATAGATCCTTATGGATCCACTCAGTGCTGGGCTGCAGGAAGTCTTCGGAGACAAGCTGCAGGAGGAGGGCCCGCATTACCCGTGCTGGTTTGACACGAATCAACTCCTTTCAAAAAAGCAGGTTCATTTTTAAAATGTTATGGTGTCACCACGTTAAGAATTAAGATGGCAACGATTTTTCCACCTACATCTTGCTGGACGTATAATGTGTCCATCACATGTGTATTTGAGAATAAGGAATGAGGGCGCATGGCTCAGAGCGAGTCCTACTCTCAAACAAAAAGCCCCGAGAAATACCTCACCTTTGAGTAATTAACGTTCTGTGACTTTTTAAAGTTAGTTCAATACAACTGGGGTGTTTTGCTGAAAAAGGAACAGGCGTCTGTAAATAACTGGAAATTTGGCTGTTTCTGGAATGCTATTTACATAAACGTATCCCGTTACACTACTGGTGAAATTAAGACTAAACAGTTGATAGGGAATTTCTAACTTTTTGATGACCATGTATCTACGTGTGTGTGAGGATTCTCCTCTAAACTTGCATTTCCTCATCCGTCAACTCGGTTTCCTTTATGTCCTCTTGATCTGAAGTACTGGAGATGTCCTCATCCGTCTGTTCTCCAGAGAAATACAACATCAGTGCGTGTGTCTTGTGAGTTATGGTGACAGTGCAGGGCCCCTGGGCCCACGGCTCCCCATCCACCTGCATTGGCATCATGGAGCACTTCAAAATCAGCTGGTATTAGGGAACAAATAATGAGAGGAAAGTCAGTCCCCTGAAGTTCAGAAAGGTCTTCCTTAGTACTATCATCCACAGTCCCTTAACCCCTCTTAGGGACAAGTCTTTGCACTTCGTTCTCAGAGAACTAATCTGAATACACCTTTACTCATCAACTGTTTAAGGGATCCTTTCCCATGGAAAGCTCTGGTTCTCCCACACGTCCTGTCCCCTCCCCATCACGCCCAAGCCTTGGCGGACGCTGAGCAGCAGTGAGACTAAAGCACTGTGCTAGGGAAGCTGTAGCGGGCAGGTCTTTTTCTAGGGCGCAGTGGCTTAGAAACGGACTCGGACAAGTAGTCTCCGCGCGTATGAAGCACAGAGCAACATCCCACCTACCCGCACGGTGTGCGCCTGTCCTATTCGAAAGGGGTTTGCCAGTTTCACTTGGATCTGAGCACAGTGGAAAGAGCCGTACACGCCGACGACCTCCAGCACACCGTCGTCATGCCTGCGGGTGGGCAGAGGAAACACGGGGACTACGTGAGGCCATGGTGGAGAATCAGCCCCATGAGGACAACTACGTTTTCACGGAGGTGGACAACCAACTGGTTAAATATTCCTATTAATGAGGTAGGCAAACCAGAAAAACCTTTAGAGAAAATACGAAGAGCCTACAGAGAGCACGGGACGAGCTGCTTTAAAGGAAACACGGCACCCCACAGCGGCCACCCGTGCACCCACCTGGCGAGAGGGTACGTCTCGTCTCCCATCCCTTCCCACAGTCTGCAGCCGCCGCCCCAGTAGCCGATGTTCAGAACTATGATGCCTTCCAGGTTGGGCAGTTCGACTCGCTCGCCGTCCAGCTCTAGCTTTAAAGAAATCCGAGCGGTTCGTTACCATGGGGCACAGCCGCTCAGGATTCACGGCCATTTCCATCTGCGCGGGTAAGAGACTACGGCCTACCGAGCGCCCCCCCAACGACTCTGCCTTCCTCTTCAGTGCTTATTAGGTTAATTACAGCATTCTTTCTTACCAAGGTAAAATGGCACAGTTTTTGTTAGGTCTCAGTATCCTTTTCTAGCCTTCTCTAACGTGTTGTCCCGGAAGCACCCGACACTCTTCCAGAACTACTCCCTTCCTTGGCTTCTGGGAGCCGGACTCTCCTTCCCTGGGAACTCGTCCTCATCACTACCGAGAGCCCAGCCCTGCCTCACACTAGCTCCTCCTGGGCTCCCCGCTCTCCTCAGGCTGCAGACTCCGGAGGAAAAGCTCAGCCAGTGCCATGTCAGTAACCGCCGTAACTGCCACCTCAGTGCTGACAGCTCCAGCCTGCTGGTCCGGGAGAGGACCCGGGCCAGACCCGTGTGACCCACTGCCCGTCAAACACCTCCAACCGACCGCGGCCCCTGAAGCTCCTACGCGCGGCACTGAGCTAACGTGGAGCATCTTCTCTGCGGCCCCTACCACCGACTTCCCAGGGAAGAGCACCCCCGGCCCCAGGTGCCTACACCAGAAAGCTGGGGGTCATCTTTGCCTTCTTCACCTTTACCCTCCACTTCTAAGAACCTACTGTTTCCAACACTCCCAGTCCAGAACACCCTCAGCTCTCCCCTAACGTGTTCCTACGGGCTCTGTCTGCCCTCATCTCTCTCAGAGCGGTGCGACGGGCGCTTACAAAATGCAAGCATGCCATCCCCTGATGACAGCCCTTCAGGGCTTGACTCATGCTTGGGATGAAATCCAAGTTCTTTAAAAGGCCAATACGGTCCCTCTGAGATTTGGCCTCAGCTCTCGCCACTTTCCCTCCCGCAAGCCGTCCTCCAGCTTGAACTCACGCAAATACACCATGTTCTCTCTTACTTCTGGATGTCTGCACGTGCTCTTCTTAGCTGAGAACAATTTTCTTCTTTGGGGATGGGGCAGCAAAGCAAGGTTTACTGAGCAATAGTAAAGTTTACTGAATGACAGAGTAAAAAGCTCTCAAAGAGGGGACCCAAGAGGGTTGCCCAGCCTTGAACAATTTTCACCTCCTTTTGCACTTCTTCCAGAGAGACTGGTTTCAGTCACTTTCCCTAGACAGTCGCTCTTACTTATTCTCATCAGACCGAATACCTTCCTTCTCATGTCACCCCTCACACTGCCATGTGGCTTAGACGTCTTCCTTCTCTCTACACCGTACACTCAGGGAGAGCCGGGGATGTACCACGGTACCCCCAGTCCCTAGGACAGTGCCTGGCCTTTGGTAGGTGGCTTCACAAATACTATTTGTATAAATAAAATATCAGACACACACAAAAATAAAGCGTTACCATGTCTGCTTCACTCTACCGATGCTATCAGAGTCCAGGACAAAGGAAATATGATAAAGCGGAAGGGAACTGTTTTTACGGCAAACCTTGCCGTTCGTCCCGTGCCTCAGCTGCAGTCTGTGAGCTCAGTGTCAGCCTGATGGCCTCCTCCCGCCCTGGCCTACGTATCATCAGGCTCCTCCCGTCCCCTGCTCCTTGCTCTCTTTTTTCCCAAGCTATCTGCCTGACTCTTCCCCTTTGACTTACTTTACTAGTTCTAGGTTTCTCTGTATTAATGTCTTTGTCGGTGTGGTCACCCATTAGATTCTTTCTGGAAGCGAGCAAGGAATATATACAAGACTTTGCCGTATCGGATACTGTAGCAATAAGCCCTCGTTAATATCCTACTTTTACTGCTCATACATCTTTACTCTGCTTTAGTATATAAGACAGACACCTCAGCCACAGTATAAATTACACCGTGCGTTTACACTTCCCCTAGAGTCCCTGACGAGTCAGGAGCTGCGTGAGACTGCTTTGCCTGTGCCATCAAGTACAAGTGGAAGCTCTTCAGCATCAGTTCAACTGACTGGAGGTGGATAAACCTGGGTTCGAATCCTGGTTCTATGTGTATTTGGGGACTGTGTGAATTTGGGCAAATTACTTAATTCCACAGTTTTCTCCTCTGCATAATGGGAATATAATGGTACCTGCCTTATACGGTTGTGGTGACCATTTAGGGGAATAATGTGTATAAAGCACTTAATAAAGTGCCTGGCACACAATAAATACTCCATGTATGTTAGCAAAATATGTTAACAGAAAATTCAGCATTTTTGTTAAGAAAGTTTATAATCACCTAAAACTTCAAAAGCTTACCTCAACTTTTTTATTCAAATCTTTACATTCTTGCACTAGACAGTCTTTGGTTCCATAGAATAAGTAAACAGCCTATGAGAAATGGATAGAAAAGGGGATATTAAAGCAACCTAACAAACTCTGTAAGCAAGACAAAGACACTGTAGCAAAGTTTCCTGACATTTCCTGACACGACCGTTGAGCCATGTTTCCTTAGAGTGGGCCCGATTCTCATGGGAAGAATGGGTACCGTTACTTTTGAGCTGAATTAGCCCATTTTTCACAGGGAATGTGAGATAGGTGTAGTTCGTGCCTAAATGGTGTTTTCTCCCAGTTTATCCAAAAAGCTGCATTTTATAAAGAAATACTATATTAAAATTAGAAAATTCTACCTTTTCCTAATACTTCAGATTACTTACTGAAAGGAATACAGATCAATCTAGTGAACATTTTATAATCACTTTTGAATACAGAAAGGTTGATAAAAGCACTGAGATGTGAATTACTAATCATACAAACAGCAACACTTACTGCCTTAGTAACTATATGAATAAGAGGAGACTCTGTTAATTTGAAATATCTGTGAAACAAAACCAGAAGGAAAACTTTTTGCATTTAATTTTCACATCCTGTTGCTCAATCACCAAAAGTCATTAAAAAAAAAAAAAATTCCAGGGGCGTCTGGGTGGTTCAGATGGTTAAGCGTCTGCCTTCGGCTCAGGTCATGATCTCCAGGTCCTGCAATTGAGCCGCACGTTCGGCTCCCAGCTCAGTGGGAAGCTTGCTTCTCCCTCTCCCTCTGATTCTCCTCCTGCTTGTGCTCTCTCTCTCAAATGAATAAATAAAATCTTTGAAAAAAAAAATTCCAAAATCAAACTTCCACCAAAGGAAATCACTTGTACTAGAAATCAGAGTGATGATCATAGTTAAAAGCTGTGGTTAACAAATTGCTCCTTCTCTTACTTCATCTGCATTTTGCAGTTTTTTGAAGCTAAAGGAATCTCTTTTTCTACTATGATTTCACCAAAACTTTCTCCTGCCTAAAATTTCTTTCCAGTTTTAGTTGCCATTTAAATAAGATAAGCGATCATGTATCTTTCCATCTAGTTGCTACCTAAACAAAATGTGCTGTAAAACGTTCTCTGAATTATAAAAAGTGTGTCAGAATTATAAAATACTTCAATAAAATACATTTAAGGATCTAATTTGACAGTCTTACACAAAAACAGAGCAGGTAAATGTTTCCATAAGTAAGTTCTAGCTGAATCTACTTGAAAGGATGCTAGATAGAATTAAACTATTGATTTTACTTCGGTGATAAGCAGGCAATGTTATTTTATCCAACACACCTTATTAAGAATTCTGCTAGAAAACAGAGATGGCGCCTTCTCACGGTGAGCATGAAAATGGAGAGCCATGAGAGCATCAGGTCCAACGGAAAAATAGTTGTTCATTGTGAATTCCTGTGGGAAGGGGTAAGAGGAAGTGACAGATTATGCTTAGTCTAAGCCTGTGACATACGTTAAATATGTAAATCTTCGTCTTTATGTTCTTTGTGAAAATTTTACTTTCTGCATTTACTTTTCACTTAGAGCTGATATTATCCAGTGAAGTTTCTAGAACTAAAGCTTCAGTTCAAAGGCCGGTAACAATCCATATGGATTTCCCTTTGCTGTTCTGGTTAATCTGCTACGCACATCAGATCTTGCCGTCCAGCCCGGCTCTACTTCGCATACAGGCTCTCCCCGCCTGTGTTCCCATCACATGTGCTTTTTACTGTCATGGCAACTTGCAGGGTCCCCACTTCATCTATTTCCCACCCCGCACGGACCCGTCTCCATCTCCAGCTCTGTCTTGCTCCTGAGCACTGAGCCTGCATCTCCAACTCCTGTCCAATGTGCCACAGCCTCGAGGCTGAGGGGCCCCAAATCTAACTCCTTTTCCTCTTACTCGAACTTGAAACTCTTTTTCTTATCTTGGTTGATGTCATTTCCATACATCCAGCCGTAACAACCAGAAATGCGGTATAATGAGTATCTTCTCTCTTCCCCTAATACCGATCAGCTGCCAGGTCTCCCTTAATTCCGTCTCTAGAATGTCTTCCGATTTCCTGCTGAGAGGCCCCTTGTTCTGCCCTCGTGCGTTTCCAGGCTATTTTCGCTCCATCCCCAGAGTATCTGCTAGAAAATACAGAGCTGCTATCTCCGCAGTAGTTGCTACCCAGGATTTGCATCCTCCAGGATCTACTTCCTCTGCCTGGAGAGTCTTTTGTTCCTTTTCCTATTGGTCTAAATTGTGTTTACCTTGTAAGGACCACCTCACACGTCCCTTCCCCTGAAATCTCTCCTGCCTGATCTGCCGGGGAGGCAACTGAGTGCCCTTGCTGTTTTTTCCCCCACGGCCCTCTTTTGAGTCCGACGTGGGGGCTGAGCGTGTGGGTTTCTCCTCTGCTCCGTGAGCGGCCCCCAGCGGCAGTGAGCACCACGGCTCTGTCCCCCAGCACCGTGCCACCTCCGGACAGGGGCCGCTGCCTCACGGCTGTGGAAACCGTTGCAGCGGAGGCCCTAGACACATACCTTGGGCTTTCTTAAGTTGTAGTACCCTTTATTTGTTACTTGAACCCTCCACCTAAAAAACAGAAATTAAAAAAAAAAAAAAGGTAGTTATTACCAAATTAATCGCCAGTTAACTATAATTATTACCAGTCAACTCTGGATGCCTGGAAATGAGGTTCTTCTATGAAAACAGCATTTGAAGAAATGAGCACATCAAAGCAACGACACAAATTACGAGGTAAGGCCTCAGGCTCACGAGACTCCAGTCCTTCTACGACAACACAATAGGCAGCAACAAAAGAAATGCCCAGCACCTGTGGATGAGTGTGGCTAACACAGTCTTATGTTTCAATTACACTGGAGCTACGTAAGTCTTCATTCTTAAACCAAACGATATTCCCGAAGCTCCAGAAGTCCACCTTTTGGGGGAAGTACCGCTCACCTGTCCAGTTTAATCGCATCCGCCTCCATCACGTTTCTCAAGACCTGCGCAACTGGGACCTCCCCGGCGTACCCTGTGCCCCAGCCCAAGGTGTTGGACAGATCGTTGCCTGTTCCCAGAGGCAAGACCGCGACCTGGGGAATGTACTTTTCTTGTCCCTAGAAAACGGGAGGTACAGGTTAGATTTTTCTCTTCAGACCACTTGTAGGCTCATAGTATTTGGTAAAACTCACAGAGCAAAGCAAGAAAGACACAACGTAACAACTGTCTGTTGTTCTGCTGAAGGTTATAGAACTGCTTAGTCATGAAATTCAAAATTGCCAATGTCTTCTAACATTCCTCTGCATCATACAAAACAGAACCCAAAGAGCGCCTCGCGGTCTCGGAGCGGCTGAGCTACTGCTGTGAAAGGCACATAGGTCTTGCAGACAGATACCTTAATCTTCATTTCATCCACCGCATCCAGGACCCAGCCCACAGTGCCGTCCCCTCCACAGACAAGCACTCGGGCTGAGCGATAGGGAAGAAGAGTACAAAGCTGCAGGGCTTTGATGGGGGGAGTTTTAGTTACATCAAAAACCTAGAAATGAAAGAAAAGGAAAAATTATTTTTATCCAACACCATCCTCCATTTGTGAGGATGCTGTCCCTCCAGATGAGTATGGATATGGCTGAAGAACAGTCCTGGCTACGATGTGTTTAACAATATGCCAGATTCTTGATGTTCCTTGCGGCACATCCCGACACTGACCCTACTTAACGATGAGTGAGCCTCATTCTGTTGACCAGGAAGCTGAGGCGCAGGAAAGTTGAATAACTTGCCCGTGATTCCCCAATAATTACGTGCTGACATACAAATTCAATCCTATGGTGTGTTCATGATACAACACTGCCTCCTTCCTATTCACAAGAAACCAGAATGTGCTAAGTTTATCTTTAACCAGTACTTCATACTTTATCCTGGATTCTTCACATCCATTACTAGTGCAAGTCAGAGCATGTTTCTGGAAAAGTTTTGCTATATGCATAAAATGACAGAAAGATGCAAGGATCCTTGATATCTATAATTTTGTAAATGATCTAAGAAAATATTTCAAAAACCAAAAATGCCTGTTTATAAAAGTATTCAGTGTGGCATTATTTACAGTTGTATAATCTTAGAGACAAACTCAACCTCCAACAGCAGGAGACTGGATGAACATGATACATCCATTCAATTAATTATCTTCATCATTACATGTCTAATTATGAAGACTATATCACACCATGGACAAATATTAAGTAATTAAAACAATACAAATTTTAAATCTAGATTATTGTTACTATAATGTTAATATGGAGATGCACAGACAATTCATGGAAAGAACATGGACAAATGAAAACAACAGATGTATTCATGTGGGGAAACTGCAGGTGATTTTCTTTTCTTTTTATCATTTTTATAGTTTCCTTAAGTTGTACAATGTTGAAGGGGAAGAATACAAATTGGAAGGAAAAAAGTTACTGCATTTCTGATCGTTGCATGGGTTATTAACGTTTTTCAAAGTACAAGCTACTACCATGTAAACTCAATGGTGTGGTCCTTTAATTCTTATTTTTTAAATTGAGGTATAATGCGCATGTAACAAAATGCTCATTTAAAGTGAACAATTAAATGATTTTTAGTATGTTTACCGAGTTGTGCAACCACCACCACCATCCAGGTTAGAACATTATCATTGCTCCGAGAAGACCCCTCAGGGTCTGGGTGCAGTCACTCCCCATCTATAGCCCTGGCCTTGGGCGGCCGCTCGTCTCCTATCTCTGTGCACCTGCCTTTTCCGGACAAGCCCTGTAAGTGGAGCCACTCTCTCTGGGCCCTTGCACCTGGCCTCCTTCACTCAGCATGTTTTTGAGGCTCACCCTTGGTAACATGTATGCATCAGTACTTCGTCCCTGCTTCTCATGGAGTTACATTCCCTTGTGTGGGAACAAATTTGGTTTTATCAATTTGCCGGCTGATGGACAGCTGGGCTGTCTCCACTTTTTGGCTATTATGGATATCGCTGCTATGAACGTTTGCGGGACACATGCTTCCATTTCCCTCGGGTCGGTTGCTAGAAATGGGATTGGTAGGTGGTATGGTGAATTTCTGTTTAACTTTTCAAGAAACTGCTGCACTGTTTTCTAAAGTGGCTATACCATTTTACATCCCCACCATGAAAGCACCTCTTTCTCCATGTATTTGAATGGCTTGATACTTTTAAAATTCTTTCTGTAATTGAGTGATGACTGTTTTAAAGCATTAACCACCATTACAACGATGGAAAATGAAAAGCTAAACATGACAAGATTACCACAGAAGGAAATTTTCTCTTTAGTTACCTGGACTGGGTTTAGGAGAATCCGAAATTCTCCCAGCAGCCCTTCTCCCATGTTCGTCCCACTCCGAGAGTTGGCCAGGATTATTAACGGGGTCCACTGCTTTCCCAGCTTAGAGCCTAGCTAAAAAAAATTAATGCCAGTGGAAAGGGTTTAATATCTCAAAGATGGCGAGCAATAAAATGTTCATTTCTCGGTAACAATAGTGCTGTAAATTTGCTGGGAGAAGAACTATCTCAGTACAATGAATACAATATATAAATCAAAGAATTCTAGGAATGGAAAGTGAACTCATAGATGAATAATTTAACTCGCACTTATTGTACTAATTCTCTTCTCCATTATTCTAGATAAGTCACCTGGTGATGCCTGGATACTCATGGAGGAAGGAACTAACAAGGTAGCCCATTCCACTACTAACTCAAATTGTTAGCAAGTTTTGACTTAAACAGAGTTAAAAATCTGTCTTTCAATAACTTTCATCGTTCTAATTTTGCTTCCTAAAGCTACAAGAAATAATTTTATTTGTTCTTCCACTGAACTTGTGCTCAAACACCTGAAGCATTAGATCTTTTATCAGTCTTGTCTCCTAGGTGATCCATTTTAGGTTCTTTCAACTGTTCACAGAATGGACACAGATTTTCTCTGCTCTTACCTTGACTGTCCTTCTCTGGATGTATTCTAATGTATTTTAGTTTGCAAGTTTTTTTTTTTAATTAAAAAAAAAAATTAAAAACCGGGTACTCAGAATTAAGATTCAAGAATCCAGATTTGCACAAAGGCCAAAGTCAAATGAAATTCATGTTCCTCTAACCTTTCCATTTCTTTCTTCTCCCCTTCTCCTTGTGGATGTAAACATGAATGGAGATGTTCCACAGTCTTACATAGCGATTCTCATCCCTCAGGATCTCAGATTGAATTTAGATACATTAGGGGATTGTATGTTTAAAAAATATGTATCATAATATTAAAAATTTTTTTAAGATTTTTATTTATTTATTTTAGAGAGAGAATGAGCATGCGTGAGCTGGGGCAGGGCACAGGGAGAGGGACAAGCAGACTCCATGCTGAGTGAGGAGCCTGGGCTCGATCTCAGGACCCTGAGATCATGACCTAAGCCAAAATCAAGACTCAGACACTCAACTGACTGAGTCACCCAGATGCCCCAATGTTTTTAAATTTTAAAATGCCTTTTCCTTTGGCAGGAATACCGATAAAGATGACATTTAAGATATAAAATCCTAACTGGAAAAGACACATAATTTAATTTCGAAATAAAATAGTTTAATTGGGGCACCTGGGTGGTTCAGTCGCTTAAGCGCCTGCCTTCAGCTCAGGTCATGATCCCAGGGTCCCTGTTCAGCGGGGAGTCTCCTTCTTCCTCTCCCTTTGCCTCTGCCCCTCCACTTGCTCGTGTGTTCGCTCTCTCAAATAAATAAATAAAATCTTTAGAAAAAATAGTTCCATTATTTTGGCATATTCAAGTAGGAAATAAATGCAAATTTTTATAGTTATCCCTTAAGAACTACATACAGACTGAGAGATATATTTCTATCAGTTTCCATACACATACATACTGCAAAGTGTCACTGACAGCTTTAATGTTCAAATTATTTGTAAGGAGCACTTAATGTGTACGGTAAACTTATCTCTAGGCAGCCTACATAAAGTTCTAAGTAGAAAAATTCTGTTAGAACAATGTGTGAGGAAAATCCATGCTTTCCTTTCATGGATAGTAATAATGAATTTCAAAGCTGGCTGTTTATCTGAGTCATCTGAGGACCTTAAAGGAATACAGATTCCTGGGACCTGCCCTAGGCCCACTAAATCAAACCTGGTGAGGGAGGCGCACTCAGGAATCTGCATTCTCAAAAAGCTCCCCAAGTGACTCAGATGCAGGCAGTGACTGAGAAACCAGTAAGAGAACATTTCCAATTTCCCTTTAGACATGAAAGGACTCTAGAGCCAAACTCTGAGGCACCTCCCTGAACATGGGGCAGGGCTCTCCGGCCCGCTCTAAGGATTCTTCCCTCCGCACTTTGTACCTGTTGCACACTCGGGACTTCAGCGGCTTTATGAAAATCAATTACATAAGGAAAAATGAACTCTGATTACCACTGCATAATCCGTTTTTTTGTCTTTACGCATCTGATTAATAGAAGTCAAATAACTTGGGGGGATGATGAGGTTTCTGAATTCTCCAAAATCACATTTTTCATTCTTCAAGCTATTTTTCATGCACTCATCATGTACGGTTTTCTGACACCAAATGCACCTGAGGGAAGGAAGAAACAAAGACAATAATTAATTTTAAACCATAATTTTAATGATGTGTAAATCGATCGTTCTGTCAAAAAAATTAATAGTAATCTCATCACTATTAGACATAAAATCGAGCAAATAAAAGATTTATAACTCTCTACATAGTGAAAATGGGCAATCAAGTTTGAACATACTTGGCAGTGTAATCTAATAGTGGTTTTTAAAGTGTGGTCTGGGGCCCCCCAAAATCCTTTCAGGACGACTCTGAGGTCAAAATCACTTTAATAATAAGGGGCGCCTCGGTGGCTGAGTCAGTTAAATGTCCCTTTTCTTTTTTTAAGATTTTATTTATTTCTTTGTCAGAGAGAGAGAGAGAGTGAGAGTGCGTGCACAAGCAGGGGAGCGATAGAGGCAGAGGGAGAAGCAGATTCCCGACTCTCTGCTGAGCAGGGATCCCAATGGGGAGCTTGATCCCAGGACCCTGAGATCATGACCTGAGCCAAAAGCAGATGCTTAACTGACTGAGCCACCCAAGCGTCCCAAGGTGTCCGACTCTTGATCTTAGCTCAGGTCTTGACCTCGGGGTCATGAGTTCAAGTCCCACATTGGGCTCTGCGCTGGACGTGGAGCCTACTAAAAAAAAAAAAAATCCCTTTAATGATACCAAGCTGTTATTCTATCTTCCTTCTCTCAAGAGTATACAGACCCAATGCAGAAGCAGACAGGAGAATCTAGGTGGCCTCTAAACCAAAAAAGCGTACCAAAAAAGTAAAACAGTGTCGCTCTTCTCACTGAATTTTCATTAAAATATTTTGTTACATTACTTAAAAAATGAATAAATAGTTTCTCAGTTTTAATGTGTAACATGGTAAATGCCAGTAGACATAATCCACATAAACAAAAGTGGGTCTAGAACAGTGGTTCTGAATCTTAATTAAATGCCCCCTGGCCTGGGCTTTGGAGTGTTCCTCAGTCTAGTTTGTCCAGTTTGAAAACCTCTTAACTTATGACCATCTGTGAACCCTCTAGTAAATATAGCACAAGAGTCAATTTCTTGTTGGCACTTAATACAAAACTAGTCTATACGTTTGCATTTGAAATACAGACAAAAGACATTTACATTCAGATTTGCCTCTCAGAATGGGTGTGAGGAACAAGCAGAGAATAGTGCTGGAAAAGGTCCTAGGTTTCCATTATTAATCTGCTAAGAATTTAATCCACTTACAGACAAGGCAGAGCTGACTGTACAAAAGCAGGCCCACAGAAAATAATGGTTATAATTAAATGAATTAAAAAAAAAAAAAGAGGATAAAAGTCTTTCGCCCAAGGTCAACCCTTTGGGACTTCTATTTTAAGGTTGTTTTTTTCCGATGGATGTTCAGATTTGCCAAGTGATTACTGCTATTTACTCAGGAGTCCTATTTACTGCTGAAAAAAGTGTTATCTGCAGGATCTGTTAGAAAGAAAACTGTAAAACAACTTGCATATGTTTTGTTAGTACTCACTTTCAAACTAAGCCTGAGAAACCACAATAGATTGCTTACTGCAGCCCAAGTCCACCAACCCCACCTACTGTGTGTGCTAGTCACTTTCAAATAGGGTACTGTTACTGAGAATAACCTGAAAGGGTCCCCCTGAATTATTTCACATTGCTGTCCTCTGGGAAGAAAAGTGGGACTGAGGGATGAGAAGAATGTTCCCCTTTTACTCTATATTCTTCCGTATTGCTGTA
The DNA here is from genome assembly GCF_004348235.1 of Phoca vitulina. Lineage (NCBI taxonomy): Eukaryota > Metazoa > Chordata > Mammalia > Carnivora > Phocidae > Phoca > Phoca vitulina. The sequence continues at coordinate 10,097,109 of NW_022589743.1, read as the reverse complement.
CTGCTTGAGTTTCTAAGAACTAGAATATATTCATGAACTCCCTTTATAAACTTTTAAAATTATATTTTAAATATCAGTGTATCAGAAAGACAGAAAATAAAAATCATCCAGAGACAGTTCCTCTTAACTTTTTGATGTACTTCTCAGTTTTACTGTGCATATATGCTTGTTTTTCAGGATAGATATGATGTGTGTATATATATATCCGGACAGTACTTTTCTTTCCATGTTCTCATGAATGTTGTTCTATGCCATTAAATTTTTTATTTTTTTAAAGATTTTATTTATTTATTTTGACAGAGAGAGAGAGAGAGACAGCAAGAGAGGGAACACAAGCAGGGGGTGTGGGAGAGGGAGAAGCAGGCTTCCCACGGAGCAGGGAGCCCGATGCGGGGCTCGATCCCAGGACCCCGGGATCATGACCCGAGCGGAAGGCAGACGCTTAACGACTGAGCCACCCAGGCGCCCCATCTTGTACTAGCTTTTAATAATTTCACGCACTTTTTATTAACATAGGATATCAACCTCTTTTCTGTCACGTTTACTGCAAACTTGTTTCATGTACATCAGTTTATTTTTTGATAGATCTCTATTTCCCTTTGTGATTTATTTAAATGCTTTTATGCTCTGAAGTCCTTTACCATTTCCAAACTAGACACTCGCTTATCTCCCCGGCCCCCCACGCCCTCAATTCAGTTTTCATATCTCTGTCTTTAATTCAGTGCTTCTTCTGGGGCTACAGGTTCCACGGAGAATCTCATGAAAGTATCCGGATTTCTTGGAATCTTAGCCATCTGTGAACTAAGCGCCCCTGCTTTAATCCATCTGGTGTTTATTTTGGTATATAGTGTGATATGAAGATCTTGCTTTTCCCCCCAAGGAGTGCCTGTCCTAGCACAATTCATAAAATAATCTTTTCTATCCCTACTGATTTGGGACACCTTTATCATTTACTACATTCTCATCAATTTCACAAAAGATTCTTGTACCTAAAACAATGGCTATTATCAGCCTTTGCTCTGTAAAGGTAGAGCCAAAGGCTTGCTAGCTATGCAACATTCTACTTTTCCTTACAAATACCACATTCAAAACTGGGACTGGTTTCTTTATGTATTTTGGAATTAGTGTTTAAATTGATCTAGATTTCAAACCTGATGGGAAAATAAGACATTACTAATAATGTCTTGATATTTTAGTTTCAGCAATCATGTCATTGACTAATTGCTTATTTTTTTACTTTGAAAATTTTAACATACACAGAAGTCCAAAGTATAGCAAAATGACCGTAAGCCAACCCTTCACTCTGATTCTTAATATTTTTTTCCCACAGTTGCTTCATCTCTTTCGTGAACTCATACATTCCTGAATCATTTGAAAGTATTATAGACATTATGAGATTTTACCTTTCACTACTTCAACAAGTATTTCCAAAATACACGGATAGTCTTTTTAAAATGTTTCGCATTAGAATTTTTTTCCTACAGTAAACATAGATAAGCCCACCACCTACATTTCAGCATTAATATGTTACTGTAATTACTTTGTTACATTTCTATCCATCCATTAATCCACCTAATTTTTGGTGCATTTCAAGTAAACTGTAGATCAGGATACCTCCTAAATGCCTCACCAAGCAGGCATATCATTACCTAGAGTTCATCATTTATTTATAGGTTTTTTCTTTTGATGTAAAATTTACATGTGATGAAATGTACAAATTAGTACATTTGCTGAGTTTTGACAAATGAACATTTTCATGTAACTAAAACCTTTATCAAGACATAGAACGTCACCCTATGTGCCATTCTTGTGCAGGAGTATAACTGCTTTATTTTTTTTAAAAAGAAGCTTTACAGGGACGCCTGGGTGGCTCAGCTGGTTAAGCTTCTGCCTTCGGCTCAGGTCATGATCCCAGGGTTCTGGGATTGAGCCCCGTGTCAGCTCCCTGCTCAGCGGGGAGTCTGCTTCTCCCTCTCCTCCCTGTTTGTGCTCTCTCTCACTATCTCTGTCACTCTCTCTGTCTCTCTCAAATAAATAAATAAAATCTTAAAAAAAAATTAAAACAGAAAAAAAGAAGCTTTACAAGGGGAAAAAAGAAACTACTGGCAACGGTGCTTATTATTTTCCATAAAGCTACCTGTTGATGATGGCTCTCTTCTTTAGGTTGCTGGAAGAGGCGGCAGAACCACACGTCACGTTGAGATGTTCGTGTATGATATTCCCATGACAACAGGGGTTGGCCAACTATGAATGTGTCTGCCACCTGATTTTGTGAATAAAGTTTTACTGAAGCACAGCTATGCCCTTTCACTTACGTACTGTCTAGGGCTGGTTTTGTACTATGATGGACAGTGGGTTAAGTGTCCGCAAAGCCTAAAATACTTAGTGTTGGCTCTTTATAGAAAGTTTGCCCACCTCTGCTCTAGAAGATGATCTGGTATCTTTCACTGTTTCAGATAATGAATGAAATGAATAAATACATACCAAGAGAACACAGAAATATAAACTTTAAGATCAAAGCTGAGGGGCGCCTGGGTGGCTCAGTCATTAAGGGTCTGCCTTTGGCTCAGGTCGTGATCCCAGGGTCCTGGGATCGAGCCCCACATAGGGCTCCCTGCTCCGCGGGAAGCCTGCTTCTCCCTCTCCCACTCCCTCTGCTTGTGTCCCCTCTCTCGCTGTGTCTCTCTCTGTCAAATAAATAAATAAAATCTTAAAAAAAAAAAAAAAAAGATGAAAGCCGAGACTAAAGTGGCCAATGTAATTACCTACTCAAAGTCAGAAGCTTTGTTTCATTAATCAGTGTGTGTGTGTGTGTGTGTGTGTGTGGTGGGGAGGGATAGGATGTAACGAAGAAAAAGTCTTATCAATAAAAAGGCACCTTAAGTTTTCTTAACAAGAGATGGAATACTATGAGGAAGAAAGGTTTATTTAAAGAATGTAACAAATACTCTTAACAAAATTCCCTATTTTAGTCAGAAGAGAGGTGGGAAGAAGAAAAGACCAGGAAAGGGGCGTAAGATACTAGGTGCAGAAACACATTCTAGTGATTGGGGGTAGATGAGGGAATACACACAGAAGAGAAAAAATTTATAGGAAAAGTAGAATCTGGCACAGTGCCTGGCACAAAATAGATGCTCGCTATGTGAAAATTAAATAATGACCGAATGAGTATAAATTAAAGGGCCTGTGTCACTTATTCTGCAGAGCTGAAGTGGGCTGCAGGCTTTAAAATCAGTTATTACCTGAGTCTTTATAGTTCCCTTAAGTCTCGTACTTAGATTGTGGTACAGACATGGAAGGAGCCCTTGCCAGGGCTGGATAAAATCCAGAGAGGGACAGTCTGGCTTGTGTTCAAAGGTTCTCAATAGATATTTATTTTGTTTATTTTTCGGAAATATCTAATTCCTACTGAAGGTCATAGCAGACCGTAATCCTGCATAACATTATTGGCTAAAATAAATCAGAACATCGTGGAACATTCAGGACACTGTGCTCTTTTCTCCTGGGAATAGTAAACACTTCCTAAATTATACAGAGATAATTTCTACCATGGTTGAGGGGTTCTAGCATGCTGGGAAAAGACTGCTCAGTAACTGGTAAGAACAAGCTCGTGAGGAAAAAATCATCACGTTCGCTGTGCACAAAGGGAAGGATACCTCATTAAGGACAGAGGCTGTAAAAGGTACATAAATATAGCAGTGGTCCTACAACTTTAGAATTACCTGCAGGGCCTGCTAGAGCAAAGATTGCTGGTCTCCAGGCCAAATTTCTGATTCAGTGGGTCTGGGGTGAAAGTAGGGTTGCCAGGAAAATAGAAGATGCTTGGTTAAATTTCAATTTCAGATAAACATTTTTTTTGGTATAAGTCTACCCCAAATATTGCAAATGTTTTATTTTGTTTGCTAAATCTGGCAACACCAGAAGGTGCATTTCTAACAAGTTTCCAAATGATGTTAATGCTGCTGGTCCGGGGAACCTACTTTGAGAACCACTAAAATATAGGATGTTATGTCATCATCGAGAAGGAAAGATTGGTACCTGGGGGTGAGTAGAAGATCAGGTAAGGGTTCCTGGAGGAAAGGGCATGAGATGAGTCTCTAAGGATGCCTAGAAACTAGCCAGGGGAGGAAAGCCTTGAGAAAGAGAAGGGCAGAACAAAAAAGCCTGATATTTGAAGGAAGGCACAGCCAGCTCGGCATTGCTGGTGCATCAAGTTTAATGCAGGTGGTAGAAGGTAACCCTGGAAGAGCAAGTGGGGTCCAGAGAGCACGTAAGACCCTGGGTATCATGGTAAGCACTGGAAGTTTACACTGAAAGACCATCAGGGTAAGTGATGGGAGCATCTGAAGGGGTTTACTAGGATTATTCGTTAAGGAGCATGGGAAGCACAGTTGAGATATTTATGGAAGCCATTTTTATCTAATTCTGCACAGACACAAAGAAGGGAAGGGAATAAGATGCAAGTCATGTCATCTTTCCAACTAATCGTAGGTTTTGAAAACTAAAGCTTACCTATAGAGAGAATTATGAAATTTACTTAAAGATGCTGGTAACCTAGCTCTCACAGATGCCAAAAGAACAATATCTAAATTTGAAAGATACCAAATAAAAACCAATGGTTATAAAACTCAGTAGTTGTTTAAAATACGTTTTTGAAAATTTTTCTTAAGTCTAAAGCTGACGTGTAAAATTGTTAAAAATAAGATTTAAAAATAGGTGTTGACCTAACAGTGCTCATGCTAAGTTAAAAAAAAAAAAAGGGATTTTCAAGTAAAATAAAAAATAAAGACAAAAATTAAAAAGTAACTTGACATCCAGTGTCAGCTTTCGAATCTAGCTCCTAAACACTTTTAGGGCCCTTTCCATTTGTCAGAAATTAAACTCATGACAATGAAAATGTCCAGACCTAACGCTGAGCCAAGGCTAGGAGTGCCTAATCCTAATCTGGGGGTTAGAAATCCCAGGTCTATTTTACTAGAAATCCAGAGGTCTATTTTACCACCGAGTAAAATTCTTTCAACTGTAAAATGAGAGCAGATGATCTGTGGAAGCAGCCTTCCTTCTTACCAACCTCTAACAAAGGCAAAGAGTGTCTTCCCTATTTTCAGACAGTATTTAAGAACATTAACGTGTTGTCCCGAGTGTGTATTCAGAAGCCGCTAAAATATTCTTGGCTTAACCAAAGACTTTTGTCTGAGATGCTACATGTCCTGGAAGGCCATTCGGCAAAAGTAGTGTCCCTCTAAGTGCTATCTTTCAGGACAGCACCGGTATCTAGATTTGAAAAAGATGCTTCTGACGCTGCCATGGAATGACACTTGTTTTCACTCATTTCCCCATTCATAATACCCCAAGGAGAAGGATCAGTTTGGTGAGTCTAGGGAAAAGCTAATTTGTCCATACTTGGATTCTCCCTACTTAAAATGGAGATAATCAATAGGAACAAAAGCTAAAATACAACACACCGTGGCTATGAAGTCTGCAGCACTCAGAGACCTCTGGATCCAAGTTAAGTGCCAAGTTTCATTATCCGAAAGGGCAGGCTGGCTGAGGAGTGGGGGCTGGGGATGTATCATCTGGGCAAATGACTACCGCAAAGCTGCCCTGCCTGTCCAATTCCAGGGACGTTTATGAGCTTGTTTCCTCGAAGTGGGCAGTTTAGGCCATTTGCCGAGATCAAGGTAGGCCTCTCCGCCCACTGCATGAAATCCTGACTCCGACGCCGCATTCTGGGGCACGAAGTCCTTACCTGTAATCGCAGAGCTTGGGCTGGCTGCCGCACTGCTGCTTGCAGACCACACAGGAGCTGCACAGGGGCACGTTGCCCCGGATCCAGTGGTGGGGCATGGCGTCCAGGGCCCTGCCGTCACTCTTGAGCATGATCTCCTTGCACGGGAAGCGCTTGTCGGCCTTCTTGAGGCAGCCCTCGTCCACGCGCAGCCCGCAGCAGTCGCAGAAGGCGCCCAGCAGAATGTGCTGCGCGCACACGCAGCAGTAGGTGGGCTGGCTGAACAGGTCCGTGTCGCGCCAACCGTGCTTGCTCTTGCGGAAGATGTCCCTGCGGTGCAGCTGGCGGCGCGACCGCTGGAGGCTGCACCAGAAGGTGATGAACACGGGCAGCAGCACCGAGCACAGCGTCCAGAGGACCAGGTGCCCGTCGGCAAACAGGCCCTCGTAGGGCGCCGGCCGCTTCTCCCCTTCCATCTTGTCCAAGGCCGATTTCTAACTGAGAGACAAACAGGCGGCGTCCACCCGGGGCTCGCGGTCCCCGCCCGCCCCCCGCCTTTCAGGGGACCCCGAGGGCGCCGTCCGCCCAGGGGGCCCCGCTGTCTCCAAGGAGGCGCACGCGCCGCGTCTTCCCGGCGGCCCGACCCGGCAGCCTCCCCGCGTCGGGCACCGGAGAAATGGACAGGCTGCCCTCGGCGGGGACGCGGCCGCGGTGCTGGGCGCCCGGAGCTCTGGGCGCCGTGGCGCACGTGGGCCGCGCGGCGCCGGCAGCGTCCGTGACCGTTAGCTCGGGGCCCGCACTCCGCTCCCGGGCGCAGCCGCTCGGGCCGAGCGCGGCCTCCCGCAGGCCCCCACCCGCTCACCCCTCTCCCGAGGCCTCGCGACCGGCCCCCGCCCGCCCCTCGGGCCCTACCTCGCGTGGGCGGGGGCGCGGCCCCGGGACCCAGGGCTGGGGCGGTCCTCGCGCCGCCGCCCGCACGAGCCCGCCTCCGCAGCCCGCCCAGGCGCCGACGCCGCCGAAGGGCCCCGCGAGCCGTACGCACGCCGAGCCGGGCGGCGCGGCCGCGGGCGGGGGCGGGGCCTCCGGCGCGAGCCCCGGGGCGGGGCGGAGGTGTGAGGAGGGACGCGGAGGCCGACGGGCCTGGGGGGACGGGCCTTGGGTAGGGGTGGGGCCAGAGGAAGGGGCTGGGCCGTGGGCGTGGCTTAGGGGAACGGTGGGCGGAGTAACAGTAAGGTGGGGGCGGTAGAGAGGATGCGAGGTTGAGCAGCGCCCGAGTGTAGCCATAGGAAGTTCTAGTATGAGTGATTTACGGTAAGCTTATCTGTGACCTTCAACTTCCCCCACCTCCCTCACTGTCTGGCCGGGTGGGAGCTGGCACGTTTTGAAAGATGGAAGGGAGAATACTGGCAGTTTTGAGTGTTACATACTAAAAGAATGGGACAATCCAGGTCAAAAATTGATAGATGTCACCTGAGTGCTTGCCAGTTTATTAAACACACGCTGGCTTACTGTGGTCCACGCACTGTGCCAGGAGTCCCAGCTCTCGCAGAGTGCCGGGCCTGTTGTAACAAGCCCGATAAAAAGCATTTATTTAGACCTATTAATAATGGCTTACTGCATCCCAGCTTCCATCTCTGCCCTTGCTAGACACCAGGCTGAGTTTATCATCCCCATTTTCCAGATGAGGAAAACCAAGGCATAGACCAGTAGAGAAACATGCTTGATGCCCCAAAACCAATGTTGGGACTGAGATCCTTTTGTTTTAAGTTGGTCATCCCAAGTAAGCTTCAATCCAAATCAAACCATCAGAGTGTCTCTTATTTCAAAGAACCTTGCCCCTGGGGATCTTGTTAAAAGGCAGATTCTATTTCCCTTTCTTGGGGAAGACGCCTAAGGGTCTGCATTTCTGACACACGGTCCAGCGATGCTGATGTTGAGGGTTCCCGGGACACATTTTGAGTAGTCAGCAAAAATATTTAACCATCTGGATTGTGAAGATTGGGGGCTGGGTGTGGTGAACGTGGGACCAGTGTAAGGCATCGTGAGGCTTGGAGATTGATCCTGGCCGTACACATCTGTGGCTCCTAGCTGAGGCAGAGCCCTTAATTTAGTTGCGATTTGAAAACATAACAAAGAATACGCTTTTAAAAATTGAGGGATTAAAAAAAAATTCCCATTATAGAACATATGGAAAATGTAGAAAAAAGGAAGAAGAATCATCCATCTCTCACCCCAAAGACAACCTGTGTTTGCAAATCTTAGCACATTTTTTCATTAATTTCTATGGAAACTGTGGTTTACTTTTTTCTATACGTAATTTTGATTATATGGTAGATATATTCTCTGTCTGGCTATTTTTTCATTTACACAATAACTTTTAATGTTTTTATGAATTTGTATTTAATAGTTGCGTCATATTCCATTCTATGAAGACAGTTCACAGTTGCAACCTTACCTCTGTTTTTGGCTCTTTGTTTCTAATATTTTGCTATGATATATAATTCCTCTGTTTAGGTTTATCTCCTCAGATTCTCACATTTAGGTAAAGAATATGAGCAGTTTAAGGCTTAAGGAAGTTTCTTTTTTAAACAATTATAGTCTTTCTTTCCTAAATGAAAATCATCTGGGAAATTTATCTGTGTGAGGGCAGATTAATAGAGATGACCACGTCTGAAGAAGACGCTCTTTTTTTTTTTTTAAGATTTTTTTATTTATGTATTTGAGAGAGAGAGAGAGAGCATGTGCGCTCATGAGTGGGGGAGGAGAGGCAGAGGGAGAGGGAGGGGAAAGAATCTCAAACAGACTCCCTGCTGATTGCAGAGCCCAACATGGGGCTCCGCCTCAGGACCCCGAGATCATGACCTGGCCCTAAACCAAGAGTTGGATGTTTAACCGACTGAGCCACCCAGGCGCCCCAATAGCCCATTTCTTTTTAGTGCTGAATACTATTCCATTGTCTGGGATATTATTTATCACAGTTTATCGACGATCCATTTACATATCGAAGGACATCTTGTTTGTTTCCAAGATTTGGCCATTATGAATAAAGCAACTATAGACATCTGTGTGCGGGTTTTTGTATGGACATAAGTTTTCAACTCACCTGGAGAAATGTCCTCTCTTTAAAAATATTTTTTCGGGCACCTGGGTGGCTCAGACGGTTAAGCGTCTGCCTTCGGCTCAGGTCATGATCCCAGGGTCCTGGGATCGAGTCCCGCATCGGGCTCCCTGCTCCTTGGGAGCCTGCTTCTCGCTCTGCTTCTCTCTCTCTCTCTGTCTCTCATGAATAAATAAATAAAATCTTAAAAATATATATATATATATTTTCTCTCTTGCTTTTTTTTTTTAAAGCCCTCTCCCATCCCCCTTTCTCTCTCTCATTCTCTCTCAATTTTGCTCTATTTTTCTAAAATATTTCCATAGCTCTGTCTTTGGACCTTTTTATTGATTTTTTAATTTCTAAGAACTTTTGTTGATTTGATTTTGGAATATTCCTTTTTTTTTTTTTACAGCATCCTGTTCACGTTTCATGGGAGCAGAAACGTTCTCTTGCCTCTCAGAGGATAGTGTTGGATAGTTTTTCCCTCCTTCTCTCATCGCATGGTTTCTGATTGCTACACGTTGCTTTTCCCTTTGGTTTCCTTTGTCTTCATCTTCCATGTGAGTTGCTTTCACAGATGTCTCATGAACCTCCGGGTGATTCTAACGCAGCTTAAGTTTAGAGAACCACCGCCAGAGTGTCTCTTCATCTCTCTGAAGCTGATGGTCCCAACTGAGATCCCACAGAGAAAAACACAAGCTTCAGTATCTTTTCCCCAGAAGAATTGAGCTTTTCTCTCCCAGCTGAAGCCCTTTCTTGAATGAAGTGTAATATGACAGCAGTCTTAGAAGTGGTTTCACAAATTATTCGTCCCTGCTCCCCTCCCCTAGTGTGTTTATTTGTACCACCGTACGTTCTTACACTTTGCCAGTGCCCCTGTCGTTCCTGTTTAGGTTGGAGGGCAGCCTGGCACTGGCCATCGGGAATCCGACGCTGACCTTGGCTGTCCTTACTTGTTGGGCAGATGTAAGTCGGGGCCAATGTCCTGGACCCAGAGCAGAAATCATAGCCCACTTGTGGCAGCATGCAACAGGCCAGCAAGGCTCCTGTCCAAGGCCACACCATCTTACCATTGTATTACTGCTCCAAACAGGAAGATGCGTGTTTGTGTAGAAGTACCAAGGATATGAAAAGGGAAGCCAAGGGCACGGGGTGTGGAGACAGAGCTGGGATATCAATTCCTACTGAAAAGGGGCCATATTTTCTTTTCTAATAAAGATGGATTTTTATTTCAACAATATATAGAATTATGTATCTTAACATGTGTTTGATTAATCTCTGTATCATTTGGTCATTGAAAACAGTTTTATAGACCTTCTATCACGTGTCCTAGAATGGGATGGGTATGCAAATATAAACAAAGGTGATTTCACAAAGAGAAGGAGGAATAATAATAATCATGCTACTAATAACAATAGTAACAGGGGTTTCCAATGATTAGATCCTTCCTGTATCTGTCAAGTACTTTACATATACTTTCTCTCTCTCTTTTTTTTTTAAGATTTTATTTATTTATTTGACAGAGAGAGACACAGCGAGAGAGGGAACACCAGCAGGGGGAGTGGGAGAGGGAGAAGCAGGCTTCCCGCAGAGCAGGGAGCCTGATGCGGGGCTCAATCCCAGGACCTTGGGATCATGACCTGAGCCGAAGGCAGACGCTTAACTGACTGAGGCACCCAGGCGCCCAACTTTCTCTTTTTTTATTAATTTATTTTTAAAATTAACTTTTCTATTTATTATTATTTTTAATTTTCTTTTTTTAAGTTCTCAAAACACCTTGAGAGGCAAGTCATATTATAATTATTATTCTTTTCTTATAAATGAAAACACAGTAATTTGTAGAGTCAAGAAATCTGCCCAATTACAGCTTCACTATAACCCAGGTACTAAGTTTCGGAGCCAGGATTCATTGATGACTCTGTGCTCCACAATCTTGGCCATGATTCCACATGGCCTACACAGTAGATATTCATTCACTCTTGAGTGAAGCTTCTGTCAGGACCCTATAAATCACTTAGACCCAAGAACACCCAGGTTTGGACACACTACCCATCTCATAAGAACCCCCTGTATTGGTTAGCTGTTGTCAGAGTGAGGCTGTGTAACAAACCACTCCTAGACTCTGTGGCTTAAAATAACAACATGTAATCTTAAGGATCTGCAGGTTATGGGTGGCTGCGCTTCATGCTGTGGTGGCTGGAGGCCAGGTGAGCTGAGTGGGGCTGGGTTGAGTGGGTCCACTGCTAGGGAGGCTGAACTCCTTGCTCAAATTCCTTTCCATCTGAGTTAATTCTGAGATTCAGCTTGAAGCGGGGTGGGGGTGGGGTCTGGGGGAAGCTCTTTTTGGAGCAATGACAGAAATGCAAGAGGGTGCACCTAGGTGCACAAACACATGGCATGTACCCTTGTTTGTGCTGTGTCTGATACCACCCCATTGTCTGAAGCAAGTCCCTTGGTTGAGCCCAAGGTCAAAGGGCAGGACTGCAAAGTCATATGGCAAAGAGCACACATATGTGGTGGTGGTGGTGACGAGTCGATGGGGACAATCTCACCCACTGCACCTGCCCACACCTGACACCTGCGGGCACAACATGCCTGTAAAGGAACATGTATAGGGTCCATGTGCAGCTTATGGAGGGACAATTACAAAAATTATAAGAGAATTATATGTATACTGTAAAAATACAGAGTTTGTAGTCTAGTGGGGAAGGTAGATAGTAAAAAAAATGAAAACAACTACAAAAAGGAATATTAGAAGTTATTTAATTGACTCTGGGCCTAAAGATAGTGGACACATTATAATTCTCTTGGGACAGATTCAGCATCTTTCTATAATTTTTTTTGTTTCTATTTTTGTTTTTAAAGATGTTTCCCTTGTCTCTGAAGTTTCTTTGGCTGACAGAATTAGAAATCACTGTCTTGGGGCACATGGGTGCCTCAGTCGGTTGGGCATCTGACTCTTGGTTTCGGCTTGGGTCCTGATCTCATGGCTCATAGGATTGAGCCCCTCATCGGGCTCTGTGCTCAGTGGGAGTCTGCTTGGATATTCTCTCCCTCTGCCCCTTCCCCTGCTCACACACACTCTCAAATAAATAAATAAATCTTAAAATAAAGAAATCACTATCTTATCCTTTTTTTTTAAGATTTTATTTATTTATTTGAGAGACAAAGAGAGCATGAGGGGGAGGGGAAGAAGGAGAGGGAGAAGCAAACTCCCCGCTGAGCAGGGAGCCCGACCCCAGGACCCTGGGATCATGACAGGAACTGAAGGCAGATGCTTAACTGGCTGAGCCACCCAGGTGCCCCCACCGTCTTCTTCTTTTAAGAAAGTATCTGGTGTGATGATGTCAGGAGCTTGATGGTGTCAGGTTTATCATCGATCCTTAAACATCAGTGTAATTTGAGAATTCCTTTTATTTATTTTTTATTTTTTAAAGATTTTATTTTTAAGTAATCTCTACACCCGACGTGGAGCTCAAACTCACAACCCTGAGAACAAGAGTTGCATGCTCTGCTGACTGAGCCAGCTAGGCACCCCAAGAATTCCTTTTACAAAGAGATGGGAAACCCACACAAATGGAAATATCAGTTATGTTAGGATGCCGAGAACATGGGTGGTAGCATTCTTTCTGTTGGGAATTGGTAATGCAGCTTTCCTAGGCCTCAGCATCTAATGAAGACCTTGAGATTGATTAAAATCCTAGGAAAACAGTCCGAGGCACAGCAGTGCCATCTCTCCATCTCCAGTGGATTCCCTGGTACTCCTGGCAACTTCTAGAATAGTTAACCTTGGTGGCCTTGAGTTTTTTTTCCCCTGACCTTGGTTGTCCCTGGTTCTGTTCTCTAGGCTGCCACCTTGTGGAGTTTTTGGGAATTGCATCTTCAACTGGGAGCCCTGCAGATTCACCTAATTGATCTGTCTGATGCTTTCCCTGAGAATCAGGGGTAGGGGGTAGAAAAGAATTCTCCTCACCCGAGTGACACTCATTACAAAGTGAGCTTGCTCTTTCAGTTTTCCTATAGTTACCCCTTTAGGACAATATTGACAGAGGGGCATTTGAATGGCCCAGCCAGGGGTGCCTGGGTGGCTAAGTTGATTAAGTGACTGCCTTCGGCTCAGCTCAAGATCCTGGAGTCCCAGGATCGAGTCCTGCATGGGGAATCCCTGCTCAGCGGGGAGTCTGCTTTTCCCTCTGATCCTCCCCCCTCTCATGCTCTCTCTCTCATTCCCTCTTTCAAATAAAGAAATAAAATCTTTAAAAAAAAATGGCCCAGCCATCACACCTGAAGAGCCCTCTGCCCCTTGCCCTGAGACGAGCCAGCATCCCTCAGTGGGATACAGACGCCTGACTGTCTCCAGTAGCGCCTCTCCAGTCCACCAGGGGTTCCTTTGCTCTCTCTCTTTTTTTTTTTATTACAAAAGTAATACATGGTTCCTTAGAGCTTATAGTCCAGTGGAAGAGACAGATTTTAAAAAGTAAACAAAACCAGTATTTACACATTATGGTGAGTGCTATGAAAGGAGTGGAATGGTGGGGGGTGGGGCAGGGAACCTTTATTAGGTTGGTAAAGGCAGGCTTGCCTGAGCAAGAGAGCTTTCAAATCAAAACCTGAAGGATGAGAAGGACCTGGCCATTAAAAGAGCGAGGAAGAGCATATGTGAAGGTGCTGAGGTGGGAAAGAGTTTGTTAAGTTGAAAATAACTGAGTGTGGCTAGATTGCAGTGAGCTAGAGGGGAGTGGTCGGAGTGGGGCTGGAAAGGGCAGCAGGTAACAGGGTCCTGTGGTGCATGGGAAGGATTCTGATTTTATTCTGAGTCCAGTGAGAAGATAAGAAAGGATTCTTTTTTTTTTTTTTAAGATTTTATTTATTTATTTGAGAGAGAGAGAAAGAGCATGAGTAAGGGGAGGGGTGGAGGGAGAGGGAGAAGCAGGCTCCCCGCTGAGCAGGGAGCCCCATGATGATGACATGGTGTTCGATCCCAGGACACTGGGATCACAACCTGAGCCAAAGGCAGACGCTTAACTGACGGCGCCACCCGGGCGCCCCAAGAAAGGATTCTTTTTTTTAAAGATTTTATTTATTTATTTGACAGAGAGAGACACAGTGAGAGAGGGAACACAAGCAGGGGGAGAGGGAGAGGGAGAAGTAGGCCTCCTGCGGAGCAGGGAGCCCGATGCGGGGCTCGATCCCAGGACCCTGGGATCGTGACCTGAGCGGAAGGCAGACGCTTAATGACTGCGCCACCCAGGCGCCCCCAAGAAAGGATTCTTAATTAGGGAAGTGATGAGGTCCATTTTCTGTTTTAAGTAGGTCACCATTGCTGCTGCATGCAGAATGGATGGAAGTGAACAGGAAGGGAAGTTGGGAGACCAGTTGGGAGCCTGGTGCCGGAAGCTGGGTGAGGAGTAACAGGAGCCTAGATCAGGTGGTGGCCGTAGAGACAGACGGATCTAGACGCATGCTGTCCAATATGGTAGCCACCGGCCACATGTGGCTACTGAGCACTTGAAAGGCATGAGTGTAAAAACACATACCAGATTTTGAAGGCTTGGTACAAAACAACTAATAAAATATCTCATTAATAATTTGCTTAGCTTCCTTACATATTGACATAATAATATTTTGGACATTTCATGATACATAAAATAGAATATAAAAAAATTTCACCTGTTTCTTACTTAAAAAAATGTGGCTACTGGAAAAATTTAAATTATGTATGTGGCTTGTACCTGTAGCTCGCATTATGTTTTTTTTGAACACTGCTGATATGGACAAAAATTACTGAATTTAAAAAATACTTTTCTAGCAAATTTACATTGGACACATTAGAAATTTCTAACTAGGTATAAATTTTCTTTTTCTGGTCCACTGAAGGTATTTATTTGATATAACAAAACAATACAGTTAGTGTTCAATTCCAACCACAAAGAGCAAAAGCAATGAAAAATTTGACAATGCACATAAAAAACCCCAAGATGTTTAATATGACAAATATCTATTCCCAAAATAATGTTCCTAAAATTCCTCAGTTATTGAAAACTATATAAAAATAGAAGGATGGTTAATAGGGACAGAGAGCATAAAACCAAAGATCTAACTCTGAGCAACTTTGCTGACAATGCATGATTGTCCCCCCTTGTTTACAGTTTGTTCAAGCTGTCTTTATACCAACAGAGTAGGCAGAGCATTTAGGTTCAGTATCAGTTACGCAACATTAGCATTAATTCGGACAACTACAGAGGGGGCATTATCTTCCTTTGAGCTGGCCAAGTGATCCCAGAAACAGCGGATCATTTCTCTGAATTGAGGATTTCATCCCCATAAATGCCACACACCTTCCAGACATATTTTAAGAACATATTTGATCATTTCTTTATGTAATATTTATAGATGATTTGAACTCAAAAGGGTGTCAGCTTACTGAGATTTTATTGTCTACAAAAATAACCTTAAGTCTGGAGTGGGGACTGCTTACCCCCCTTACTGAGGGCCTGTTGTGGGAGGCCGTTTTGGGCATAATGGGAAGAGCAGTGGCCTTTAAAGACTGAAGAGTTTGGCTTGACTTCAGCATCCATAATGTGTGAACTTGATCATGGTTCTGTCTTTCCAAACCTCACGTCCTTACTGGTGTTAGCTGCCACTTATCCCTCATCTTTAATCACACCCACAAGATAGGGAGGAAACCGAGTTTCAGGAAGGGTAAGGATTTACTGAAGGTTAAGTTGCTAGAAAGAGGTGAAGCCAGGACATGAACCCTGGTCTTTCTGGCTCCACGGTCAGCTGAAAAAAAATTTTCCCCTTTGCTGTGCCCCTTGCCAATTTCCCCGCCTACCTTTGAAACTCTCAGGAAGGTCAAATCAAATTGGTGAACCGACTTTGGAGAAATGCCATACAATGGACAAATGTAAGAGGTGATTAATGAAAGAGATGCAAACAGTAGGAGCATACTCGGAAGCTACAGACACTCACAAACTACTGTATAATGTAGCTGTGTCTGTTTAAATGAAGCGAATATCAATGTTGCTTTCTCAAATTCATGCACTGAAATTCACATCACAGAGGGGTAATTTCCTTGCTCAGGATGAAAATTGACAGGGATTCAGAGGAAAATAGTTTAGTGGTCATACTAAAAACTCAGAGTCAGATGCACTCAGCATCATACCGTAAATGTAGTTAGTCACAGCGTAAACAAGCCTGGGGCTGGACGTGGCTTCCTCCAAGTAGGCTGGTCCATTGCGGCGGGGGGGCATTCATTCTGCAAGAGGCTGAGACAGGAACCAAGGCAGGATGGAGAAGCTTTTTGTGCTCGTCCTCTCCCTTACCTTACTGACTTGCTTCACAGGTGAGCATCCACTCTGAAAATGGCCTGTTTCTCTGCTGACATGATAAACTGGAGTAAGTCTATTTTATATTTAAAATTTTTTTTCATGTCAAAGAATATGTAATATATGATAATTCAATGCTCCCCCTGCCAAGAGCAAACTCCCAGAATTGCTATCATTAGAGATAGATTATTTTTTAAAATCTTTAAATGTGCTTGAATATTAATTCTCAGAAATGCTGATAAATCTTTAACTATACCATCTTTTATTTTATTTTATTTTTTTTTAGAGATTTTATTTATTTATTTATTTGAGAGAGAGCCAGAGAGAGCCAGAGAGAGAGCACGAGCAGAGGGGAAGGGCAGAGGGAGAAGCAGACTCCCCACTAAGCAGGGAGCCTGATGCAGGGCTCGATCCCAGGACCCTGGGATCACGACCTGAGCCAAAGGCAGACGCTTGTCCGACTGAGCCACCCAGGCGCCCCAACTGTACCATCTTTTAGAGTTCATATGAGATCATCAAGACTTCACAGACTTTTATGTGATGATATCATTTGGAGTTTATGTCTGAGTATAAACAATATAATTTTATTATCATAATATCTTCTTTGAGGGATCACATGTGATTATCAAGTTTAACACAATCTTGTTCTCATGGAGAATCTTCCAATAACAAGTTTTAGTTGATTTAGTGTTTTGGGGATTTAAAGAAAAAAAACCATCAAAGCAAACTTAAGGGACAAGAAACATATTGACCAGGGAACTGAGGAAAATATGTTTTAAAAAACTTATCCAGGGGCATCTGGCTGGCTTAGTTGGTAGAGCGTGGGACTCTTGGTCTCAGAGTCATGAGTTCGAGCCCCACGTTGGGTAGAGAGATGACTTAAAAAAGAAGGAAAAGAAAAACCCCATATTCATTAAATTAGCTCCCACTTTTTAAGAAACGCACCATTGCAATAGGTAAGTCTAAGTTGTGCAGCTTTTGTTCTCGGTTTCCCATGTCAGGAACAATTCAGAATTCTTCCCGGAGCCCTCTGGAATGCCATGTCCTTTGGGACAGGTCCCTGTGAAAGAACTTTTGTGTTTGACCGAGATTGAACTTGCAAATCCTTGGTCTTGGCCTGTGAGCTGGAGCATGCGCAGATGTGCCGAGAGTCCCTCAGGCCCCTTCCTGGCTTTTTCAGGGTCCTCCCCGATTCTGACGGAAAAGCAGGCCAAGCAGCTCCTCAGGTCCCGACGCCAGGACAGGCCCAGCAAACCCGGCTTCCCTGACGAGCCCATGCGGGTGAGTGCAGACGTCCCGTTACTTGCAGGGAAGGGGCCATCACTGCCCCGCTCATGCATCTGAAACCAAGCCGGGTGCTGGGGTCAGCCCAGCGTCCACTGCTCCCTGGAGGTTCTGCAGGGTCTCAGGGGGAAGGGGAGCTCAACCTTTTCCTCACGCCTTTTCTCCTCCGGAGGGGCCAGCCCCGCTCGCCTGCTCTGCACACAGTATTTACAATGCACACAGTGGGGCTGATGGCCAGAGTCCCAGGATCTCCCCTGGGCTGCGGGATGTCGCCCCTGAGCGGGATGCTAGGGAGCTGTGTGTTGTAGCCGGTGCCGACCGCATCTTCCCCCCTTCTCCTGGGTGTCCAGCAAGCCAGACCAGCATCCTCAGCCAACCGAGCTCTGTCCGGACAGGCAGACCCTCTGCCCTGCTGCCTGTGGGGTTCTGCCCTCACCTCGCGCCTCTGATTTCGGTCTTTAGCCTCAGGCCTGCCCTGTGGGTCTATGGTGTCCATCTGCCTCGTCTTTCTGAACCAGGACACCGTCCCTGCCTTCACTTTGTGACTTGTGGTGGGTGCTATCAGACCCTGCTGGCCCTGGCCTGGCTTGTCTCCCCATCCTGGGGCAGGAGTACCGATATCCCTGGTATTTTTACCAGGATTAGCTCATATAAAAGTCTCTTATTCAGATGCAGTATTAAATAGAAAAAAAAGAAGCAGTGTTGCACAGTGCAGAACAGTGCTGGCCCTGGGGCAGACTGTGTGGGCGAGGCTCCCCCTTTTCTACCCGTGTGAACTTGGGTGCCTCTCCTCATGTTCCTGTACCTCTGGAGTCTTGTCTATTAGGTGGGGTAGCAATGAATATTGCTTACATTCTTATTATGTTATTATTCTAAATAATAACATGAAATAACTGCTTTATAAGGATGAAGTAAAGGAATTCCTAGTAAGGCACTTATAATCATACTCAACAAACAGTAACTACTCCTGTGAGTATTACGTACCGGGGACCAGGCAAGCTGCAGGCTGTTGCCTGGAATTCTGCTCAGAGTTGGCAGCAGACCCAGAGAAGTCAGTGAGTGGCTGTTATACAGTGTGGCTTCGAAATGAGTCAGGGACTTCAGGCTGTCAAGAGTGAAGGTGGCTTGCCTGCCTGCCTGCCTGCCTGCCTGCCTGCCTGCCTGCCTGCCTTCCAGTCAGATGTGACTTGGACTATCTAAGTGCAGGGTAGAAGGGGACTGGGAGGGGGGCAGGTGCAAGATCAGGAAGGGCTGGAGTACCTTGGACTTTATCTTGTGTCCAGTGGAAGACAATGGGAGTTTTCAAATGGGGGAGTGCAGACTGGAGCGTTAGACAGAAGGTTTGAGAAGTGGTTAGAAGAGAAGAGGCCCCGGATTGAAGTGTGGGGATGCCAACGTTCAGAGGTGAGCCAAAGAGGAGGAACTCGAAGGGGCTGAGAAGGAATGTGGGGAGATATTGGGGAAACCGAGAGAGTGTGGGGAGCAGGATGCGTGGCTCCAGGGTCCCTGAGGGCTCTAACTGGTCCCTTGTGCTTTTGGCATGATGTCTGGAGGGGCCGTTCCAGAGGTTCTTCCTCAGGGGCCCTAGGAGCCTGGGAGAAGCCAAGAAGCTGCTCCCCTCCAGGTGCCCAGGAGACAGGCTCTAATCAGCAGTGGAGTTGGCCACTGGGCATTTTCTCTGCTGGCACCTGCCTCTGGCTTTTCTGACCTCTGGCTGGGGAAGAGCAGTCTTCACAGGGGCTGAAGGCATCTTAGGCATCCGGCAACAGGTGAGTTTGGACTGTTACAGCAGGTGGGGTTGAACCATTGCAGATCAGCTTCCTGCCTCCCGCGCTCCGCCCCCAGCCCCCAGCCCCATGTCAGCCTCCATGCCGTTCTAGACTTGTGTCCCCAGTCATGGCTTGGCGAGGTCTTTCCCTGCCCAGAACTTCCAAGAGCCCCTTCTCTGACCATTTCCTTCCTCCTGGCCTCTGGTCACCACTGGCCTTCACCTGTGACAACCTTATGATTTTACTGAATGTCTGGCTTTTTTGGTTTTGTTGTTTTTGATCATCTTTTATAGGCTGATCACCAATGACTTAACTGCCTTGAACCTACCTTATCTAGTTTCTGTGTGATTCTCTCTTGCCTCAGAACTCCCCGCTGACCTCACCAACCATTTTCCATCCATCCTGCGTCCAGGCCAGTCCTGCATGTCCCTCACCGAGACACTGACCCCAGTGTCCAGAACCCTCTGCCACTCAGCCAAATTTGGAAAAGTGCTCATGTGACCTACAGTTGAAATGGGAAATAAAGATGCAATAAATTATTTGGTGGCTAGCCTACCTCAGTAGTTCTCATCCAAGGGTGATTTTGCTCCCCCATCCCCAGGACATCTGGCAGTGTCTGGAGACATTTTGGTTGTCACAACCTTGGGGGTGGGAGGAGGGAGGGTTTCCTATTGGCGTCTAATGGGTTAAAGCCAGGAATGCTGCTAGATATCCTCCAAAGCACAGGGCAGCTCCTGTAACAAAGAATGATCTTGCCTAAAATGTCCACATTGCTCAGGGTGAGTTACCCTGGCTACACAATGCTGAACAACCTCTTTCTCTTTTATTCTGTGTGTCTCTTGCACTATCATTCACTATTGTATTCTATTCTATTTTATTTATTCTATTGTATTACCCGCATGCAGAACCGGCTGAATCAACAAGCAATTTCTGGTAGTATATTTTTCCAGGAATGTGTTTCTTAATCTTGGCTGTATGCTGGGACCAACCTGGGAAGTTAAAAATCTGGTGCCTGGGTCCCACTCCCAGGGCGGTGCCTGGGGCACGGGGTGGGTGTCACAGCTCCCCAGGTGGTCTCGCCATGCAGCCGAAGCTGAGATCCCCCGTGCCAGGCCTTCTGGGAGAGACCTGCCATGTGTCATACCAGCTCCCATAGTCCAGTCGGGACCACAAAAGCCAAGAGCACGAAACATTTAGGAAACAGTTAAAGGTTGAACTGAGTGGTATGGAGAGTATATGGCCCAGTTTGGATTCAGCTCAGACAGCGAGAATGAGAGGGTCACGTGGTACATGCAGAGAGCGCTCCTTGCTGACCCAGATGTGCCCTTCATTATACTTTTCCATTGACTGGACCATACCGAGTGCCGGGTACCAGGTTCGGAAAATGAACTAGACATCCTTCCTTTGTTCCAGGTGCCCGTGTCCACTGTGTGGAGACACAAAGAGTCAGAGCGATCCACCTGGATTTGAGTTCTCTAATGAGGTTGAGGGGAGAGGGTCTCTAGCTCTAACTGGAAGGAGCGAGGAGGTTAGGAAGGCTTCCCAGAGGAGGTGTCCATCTGACTGAGGCTTGAAGGAGGAAGAGTTTTCAGGCCGTGCAAGGGATGGAGGTGACATGGGAAGGATAGTCCCCCCAATGTGATTTCAGTCCGTATTCTGCCACTAAATGGTCACGGCCTTTGGGCTTTGGGCGTAGGATGAGTCAATTCCCTTCCTCTGGAGCTCAGTTTTCTCCGTCAAGTGCAGAGAATTTGCCGAGAATCTGGCTAAGAGGTCTGTTCTAGGTCTTGTATTTTAGGGTTCCGAATAGAGCTTTGGGGATGACCCAGGTTTCCTGGTAGCCAGGCTGCAGCTTGAGGAAAAGCCCTGGGTAGCAGGACTCGGCCCCCGGCGAGGAGCCAGAAGGGTTTACTTAGAGGCCCTGGAGGGCTTCTCTAAAGTGCCAGAGCCTCCCCGCCTCGTGCCGGCCCTGCTGCCGCCGTATCCAGCATCCTAGACTTATATTTGACCTCTTCCCCCACATCGGGTCTCGTTGTTGACTTTTTCTTCTTATGGATTCGCTGACAGCAAAATGAATACCAATCACCTGTCCTGTACAAGAAGCCATTTGCTCATTTTAGGTGAGCGGCTGACATCATGATGGTCCTGGTCCTACATCACTGTTGCATGTGAGCGTTGGACACGGTGACCCCACATTTGTCTGGTCCCTAGGAGGCCACAAGGGGGGACCTCTGGTCGCAGGGGAGGTAAGGGTGGTGGATGGAACTGCCACACAGGCTTACAGCCTACAGCATGGGGACCAGGGGGTTAAGTCCCTTTGATTTGTGGGGAAACACACTTCCCTGTTCTTGACCTTTTGCCAAGATCACCTGCTACCCTCCTTGTTTCTCTGTGCAAACCATCTGCCGGGGAAAAGGGCAGGGTGGACGCACCGTCCTGTAGATGCACTGTCCTGTGTATCCAGTGTATGCATATGATGCACGGCGTTGTGTATGTGAGGGTGTGTGTGTGTGTGAGGGTGTGTGTGTGTGTGAGGGTGTGTGTGTGTGTCAGAGAGTGTGTGTAGGGTTTGTGTATGATTGCGTGTGTCTGTGTACGTGTGAGGGTATGTGCATGTATGTTTTGGAAAAGACCTTGCAGAATAATTTTGGTCTGGATTCCAATTCTCTCTCCTCCACTTTTGACCTTGACTTGTGTCCCTGGAATATAGGAAAGGACAGGTGATGGCAACGGGAGGTCCTGTGGGGCCAGGTTGGAAGGCCACAGCTATCAGCAGAGGTGACTTCTGTTCTGTACTCAGTAGGAGCCACCTGGGATTTTAAGCGGGGGAGTGATGAGTTTGGAGCCAGTCGACTGGAGCCATGCCTAGGTCAGGGACAAGTCTCTTCAACTCTGTCTTTCAGCTACCGCTACACATGGGTAATGGGAAATGACATTTTTGGACAGGTTATCGCTCCTCTTTGCCATGGGACCCAGGAGACAGACAGGTGGACGGGGACAAATGAAAAGAGGGAGTGATCTCTGGGGAATGCATGTGCCCTTGGGAGCTGAGCCTTGAGACTTGTGCTCCCCCCTGAGCTGAAATCACTGAGAGATGAATGGTTTTATCTCGCTTCTCCCTTCTTAGGGGCTTGCAAAAGAAAACGAGTTCAGAGAGAGGAGAGGCCAGTGATGGGGGTGAACGAATGAAGCTTTGGGGAGGTATTAAGAATTCCAAATGCAAACAAGTATGAAGATTTGCAGCAGTCCCCTGTTCATGAGTATTTACTAAGCAATGTTCATGATCTTTTTTTTTTTTAAAACATTTTATTTATTTTTGCGCACGTGTACGAGAGAGAGAGAGAGAGAGAGAGAGAGTGTGAGTACGAGTGGGGGAGGAGGAGCAGGGGGAGGAGGAGCAGAGGGAGAAGCAGACTCCCCACCAAGTGGGGATCCCGATGTGGGACTTGATCCCAGGACCCTGGGATCATGACCTGAGCCGAAAGCAGACGCTTAACTGACTGAGCCCCCCAGGCGCCCCTACAACGTTTATGATCTTGACGCATGGCTCAAGTATTGGCAGATGTTGGCTTCTGCGGACATACAGGCTTTTTGGAAACAGGTTCAGACCAGCTGTGCCAGTGCATCCAAGGGGCTGGACTGTTTTGCCCACATGAATCCTGCCGATTCACCACAAGGACTGTTCTTTTCTGCCCCTGTAGTGGGAAGGACACATGCTCTTGGAAAGGTGCGGCCCTGCGTTGCGGGGACGGCTGGTTTCTGCCCCAGAAGAGTGGAAGCTTTGTGCTAGGATCCTTGACAGAAGAAGGTAGAACCCCAGTGGGGATGGGGATTGAGACCAAGAGGAGACATGGTTCCGGGGAAGAAAACAGGAGGGATGTTGACTGTATGGGGGCAGCCGGGCAGGAAGGGGTAGGGGATGTGAAGAGGGGTCGAAGAGAGAGAGAAGCGGGTGGGAAGGTGGTGGGCAGTGTTGTGTGGTTGACAAAAGAGGATCTGGAAGCCACAGTGGTGGCAAAACAGGCCACGAGACTGATTCAGCAGAAACATGGCCCCCAAATCTTCAGGGATTCGGGGGAGTGGTTCTAGACCTCGCAGGAATGTGATGGGCACTCCCAGAAGGCTGGGATTTGCTGGGGGTTGGGGGACAGCCCATCTGGATTAGGTGTCAGCCGAATCTCTTTGGGGTCAACATTAGGACCCCAAGGACAGTTCGCAAAGACATCGTGTTAGAAGAGCTTTGGCATCACGAAGCCTCAAGATCCTCAGGGAGGGAAAAAAATCTGACTGGGGAGAAATCAATGCATGGGAAGAAGAGCCGGGTTTATGTTTAGAGGGAAGAAAGTGGAAAAAATATTCTGAGGTCTCCCTGAATATTTCCTCAGCCGTGATTGTGCATGTATGTTGATTTTCGGGGTTTGGGTCTAAACTCAAAATGTGGTCCCCAGCCCTGGCTGGTGGGCTTCTTGGAGCCTCAGGCTCCTCCTCGCACCTCCTGCAGGCCAAGTCTGCACCTCTGCCAGGCCCCAGAGGCCCCGGGCACACTTCGGTCTGCGAGAACTAAGTTCAGTCCTGCAGAGCTACCTGTGAGGGGGGCACTTAGCCTCTGTTCCCGGCGTCCTAGGGCTCAGGAGCCAGTCCATGTTTGTTTTGTATGACACAACCGATCTCTCCCCCTTCCTTCTGGGCACTCTGCTCATTTGGATTCCAGTCTCCTGGGACACCTTGCCCCCGACTTCTCTTCCTGCTGGGCAGTTTCTGCTCCTCCATCTGCTTTGCAGGATCCTTAGTCCTTTAAATGTCAGAGAGTCCCAGGGTCTGCCTTCCCACCTCATCCAATCCCGGGCGCTAGGGGCCTGTCAGCCCCCTCCCTGCCCCCAGCTCGGCCTCCCCACACCGGCCTCCTCATTGTGCTCTGAACGCATCAGGCTTATCTATCACTTCACTGCTGAAGTAAGGCTGTGTGGTAAGTGGGGCTGGGTTTGTTCTGCAACTTGTTTTTTTTTCTCCATTCAACCATATGTCTTGTTCTGGCTCATTTTTACCTGAAGCATAGTCTAAATGTATCATGCTATGGCCTGAATGTTTGTGTCCCCCCCCCCCCCCAATTCATAAGTCGACCTCCTAACCCCCAGTGTGATTGGGCTCCAGAGAGTTCCCTAGTCCTCTCTGCCAAGTGAAGTGACAGCGAGAAGTCCGTGACCTGAAAGGGGGCTCTCACCTGACCACGCTGGGCCCTTAACCTCGGACTTCCAGCCTCCGAACTGTGAGAAGCAAATTGGTGGTGTTGATAAGCGACCCAGCCTGTGGTGTTTTGTTAGAGAAGCCCAAATGGGCTAAGGCATATTTCAGCTTAACCTACTTAGCCCTTCCCAGAACAATGGACATTTTTAGTTATTTCCAGTGTGTGATGAAGATCCTTGCACACACATGTTTGGCCGAGTTAAATGATAACACATGGAATTGCTGAGTCAGAGGGTTTATGCACTTTTGACTGAATTAAATCCGGCCAAATTGCCTGATCAACTGTACCAACCCCCACGTCGAGCACGCGTAAGAATACTCGGGTCCCTACACTCTTGCCAGGACTTTCAAAATGGAAAGAAATAAAGTTTTAAAAGATAACCTCACCTATCTACTCTTCTCTCTGTACATATGTATGGAGACACGTTGCCAAACAATAGTGACAGTATTCTCTAGGTGATAAGATTTGGGGCAAACTTTTTACTTTCATCTTTATGTCCTTTTTGCTATTCCTCAGTGTATTCACTTCCTATGGCCGCCATAACAAAGTGCCCCAAATGGGGTAGCTTCTGACCGTAGACATCGATCCCCTCTCATCGTTTCTCTAATCTAGATCTAGAGACCAGAAATTAATAAAAAATGTTGGCAGGTTTGGTTCCTTCTGGGGGCCTCTGAGGGAGAATCTGTTCCGGTTTTCTCTCCCAGCTTCTGATGGTTGCTTTAGTCTTTGGTGTTTTTTGGCAGGTCTCTCTGTCCGTCATCACATGGCCTCTTGTGCTCTGTGTCCCTGCATCCAAATTGCACTCAGTGCACGAGGACACTGGTCCCTGGATTTAGGGCCCACCTTAACCCAGTATGACCTCATCTTAGCTTGATTACATCTGCAAAGACCCTATTTCCAAAGAAGGTCACATGTGCAGGTTCTGGGTGAACATAAATTTTTTGGCGGGGGGACATCCTTTCAATCCAGTACACTCAGTTTTCTAGTTTTAAGACATGTATGTATACATCTCCCAAAAACAACACAGGAGAATAGTAAGAGGTGGCCGCAGGTGGCTGGGTCTGAAGCCCAGACTTGTAGGGATCTGTATGGACACCGTGGTGCCATTCATTGGCATTAGACGAGATCAGGCGCGCTCAGGGTGGGATGGCCGTAGACCATTCATTGTCATTAGAAACCAATGAGGAGAAGCAGGTGTCTGCGATAATGCTGTTTGAATTCGAAGCTCTCTGATAGAACTTGCCTTCTTCTGCTCTTGTCCACCTGGTTAACTCTTGTTCATAGAGATTCTCTGTAAATGATGCCTTTTTCGGGAGGCCTCCCTGATGCCCCTGGCCTCCCCACCATGAATTAGTGCCTTGCTCTGGCATAACACAAGATAGCTATTTCTTTCTTTTTCTTTCTTTTTTTTTTTTTTTTAAGATTTTTATTTATTTATTTGACAGAGAGAGAGCACAAGCAGGGGGAGGTGCAGAGAGGGAGGGAGAAGCAGGCTCCCCACCGAGCAGGGAGCCCGATGCAGGCAGGGCTCCATCCCAGGACCTCAGGATCACGACCTGAGCCGAAGGCAGACGCTTAACCAACTGAGCTACCCAGGCGCCCTAAGATAGCTATTTCTGACTTTTTATTTTTTTAAATTTGTCTCTCCTGCTAGACTGTTCTAAACTGCTGGAGCAGATGGACTTTTTGGTGGACTTCTGGGTCCCCAGCACCAAGCACAGTATTTGACGTTTACTAGACACACATTATACTTATTTCCATTGCTTTTTTTTTTTTTCTTCTCTGCAGGGGAAAAATTTTGTAGGACATAACTCTACCCTATAACCGGGAGGTTATTTCAAAGAAATCTTTTCTATGGCCTCACTTAAATTCATTAATTTTCTCCTAATCATCCCAGAATTTAGGGAAAGAATTATCTGCCAATGACTGGGGTGAGCCATGGAAATTCTTTAGAAGGATGACATCGGAGCTAAAATTATGTCTTTTGTGTGTGTTCGTAAGTGCTCATGTGCCCTGGGGATATGATTTCCATTTTGGCCTGTATTCCTTTAAGGAACGTTCTTATTGGGCAAGTATAAATCATATTAGCTTTATTGTAAGTAGTCTTCCTAAAATATGCTTTCATGTTTAGCCCTCTGACAACTATGTGTAGTAACTCTACTACCCTTTTGTTCCCCATGATCTCAAAGGTCAGTTTGGAGTGACCGTGATGTAAATTGCACACATCACTGATCTGCCTTCTTTTAGTGCTAAGCCTTCTGGGGTCCCCATGTATCTAAGTTCCCAGCCACCTTCCTGCCTAGAGGATTACTTTGCTTGCACTAATGAGCAAAATAATTCATCCACATGTTGATGGACTTTTAATTTCATGCAAATGTCAGAGGAAGGATTTTGCCCTCTTGGAAAAATTTCCTGCCTTGATAGATTAACTGTCCACTCTATAATTCTCCACTTAGATCAGGGTCTAGAGGGTATTTAATTTCATTATCACACCAATGCCATCACAAAGGATCACTTCCAATTTCCTCTCTAATTACTGAGAGATTATTTACTTAAATCATTACAGCTGGGATGGGACATGGAATGCAGATATTGGTTTTTGTTTTGCTTTACTTTTTTTTCCCCTTAAAAGAAAGGAATCTAAAAAAAAAATTAAAACTTATTTTCCATCTATCCCTTCTTTCTCGATCCAGGAACATTTGAGTTTATCATTAATGCTGGGTCATTTCTAACTCAGCCAATGCAATTGTTTGAATTTGTGGTTTTCAGCAGATTTGCAGTTGGGCTTTTCATCTTTGACTAATGATTGCTTCTAGGCCTTTGTGGTAGATCCATTTTCCTAACATTTTAAATAAATAGGGAAATGTCATGGAAACCAGTGCTCGTTTCTCTTTCTCTCTATGTGTGTGTCTGTTTTGGTTGTTTTTCTTCAACGCTGATTTCAGCTGCTATTTAGGAGTGTGAAATACATATTACCCTTTGATGCTTTTATGTACGTTTGGCCTGGGCCATTATAATGAGCAAATTGACACAGATGTCGAGGAAATTCCAAGGGGGATTTAGAAGGATTACGGAAAAAGAACAGTCATGTCATCTATTCATTCACTCGTTTGTACATTTCTCCAGTGATTTTTATTGAGGTCCTACTCTGTGCCAAGCGCTAAGCCATATTCTAGGTATACCTTGGTCCCTGCCATTGAAAAGCCAGTTGGAGATTTGGCTGAGTGGGACAGGGATTAAATGAGTAAGGATGCAAATGAACATATAATTATAAGAGGCATGCAAGTGCGGGGCGCCTGCGTGGCTCAGTCGGTTAAATGTCTGCCTTTGGCTCAGGTCATGATTTCAGGGTCCTGGGATTGAGTCCTGGGTCAGGCTCCCTGCTCAGTGGGGAGTCTGCTTCTCCCTCTCCCTCTGCCCCTCCTGCTCATGCTTTCTCTCTCACTCGCACGCTCTCTCTCTCTCAAATGAATAAATAAAATCTCTTTTTTTTAAAAAAGAGGCATAGTGGCGACATTTGTTAATATCCCCACTGATCTCATCAGAAAAGTCTGTAGGTATTGGGAAGCTGTCAGGCTCATGGGAATAAATACAAGTTTCCCAAAATTCTAATTTCCCTTTAAAAGCTTGAAGTTTCTCATTCAGTAAATAGTACTGTTCGTTGTTTTCCTCGAAGTGACAGGCTCACTTCGTTCATTCTCGAAAAGATGCCTGCCACACATAGCTAGTTCAGTCCTTGACACCAACAGTCACTCAAGGACTCTTCTCAGAGAAAACCGCTCTACCTGGTCATGCAGCAGAGGCGCTGGCTTCCCACGGGCTCACTTTCTTTTTTTTTTTTAAATTAAAAAAAATTTTTTTTTTCCCACGGGCTCACTTTCTTCTGCTTCACGGGGGTGTTCTTCAGTGAAATGGGCGTTTTTGGAATGTTCTATATTTATTTATGTATTTTCACTGTGAGCGCGTGATGGTGAAAGATACAAGGACGGGGCGTCTGGGTGGCTCAGTCGTTAAGCGTCTGCCTTTGACTCAGGTCATGATCCCAGGGTCCTGGCATCGAGCCCCGCATCCCATCGGGTTCCGTGCTCCGCGGGGAGCCCGCTTCTCCCTCTCCCTCTGCTGCTCCTCTTGCTCATGCTCTCTTGCGCTCTCTGTCAAATGAATAAATAAAATCTTAAAAAAAAAAAGATACAAGGACAGTGAGAGTGGTTGTGAGTGCCTTGACTCTGGGTTAAGTCACCAGTTTTATCCACCAATGCACATAATGAAAAGGCAAATAATGTCTTAGGATGATTCTGAAAAGAGTTTTGACCTCGTGGAGCCCTGAGGGGAGCATGACCCCACTTTGAGGACCGCTGCTTTCGTCTTTCGTTCCACAAGCATTTATGACAGTTTCCTGTGGACCAGTTCCTGGGAGAGAGGCTCCACCCACAACCTCAAGACACGCTCAGATCTTTCTTATCTAATAGTAACCCCAAGGAATTGAGCGGAGTTTAAGGAAGGGACTTCTTGCAAAGGTGAGGCAGGAATCAGGCCAACTAGCAAGAGATGATAAAGGATCTGGGGCTATCAGCTCCTGGGCATGAAGGGGAAAGGCAGGCTCCCAGAATAGGAGAGGACAGCCCCCTAGAAGCTGTGGTCTTCAGGAGAGGATGCAGCCAGCCGATCCTTTGGGACTCCTCCAGAGGCCTCCCTCTCCCCTATCTCTAATCCCCTACTAGTGCCTCTACATCAGACCCATCTGGAAGCCCCAGGTCAGGGGAGTCTGGGCTGCACTTCTAGGCCAGCTTCTCATTGCACAGGGCCATGCGAAGGAGGAGAGGAATGGATTTAGACGGGTAGCTGGAGACTACAGGTGTGGCATAGACTTGTATCATTTCATTTAATCCTGATAACCCAGTGGAATGAGAGTCAGGGCCATCCATGTCTTGCAGACGGACACAGGGAAGCCGGCGAGGTGAAGCGATATTGGCAGGGTCTGGGTTTGAACAGACCCCGACGCCCGACCTAGGCTCACACCTGGACCTCTAAGCCTCTCTACCGTGTGCGGTCTGGCACACAGGCAGGCAAGAAGCCGGCCACGTGGGCTTCCTTCAGTGAGCTGCTTGCCCAGAACAGTAGAATAAGGAAGGCTGTGTGCTGGAAAGTCTTTGTTCTTTATTTACAAGACCCCACACTGCTTTCCTGTCTCTCTGCCCACCTCCCCGCTCCACGCCCAGTTCTTCTTCTTCTGCCCAAAGACTCTCAGACGGGCCAGGACAGGGCAGGATTCAGCCCCAAACTCACAAACGGGTCCTGTGAGCTGCTGGGCAGTCATCGTTCCACAGTGGGGTCCCGCAGGGGCCTCTCACCATCCGCTCCTTCCCTGGCTGCCCCAGGGTCTCCCTGCCGAGGACAAAGAGTGCTTTTGACAAGTCAGATGAAAACAACAACGGTAAACAAAACAGATTCAAACTGCATGGGTCCTGCTTTCGGGAAAGGAAGAAAAATTCAGGAAAATTGGACACTTTAGAATTCATTCCTTTGCACCGTCATTAAAAAAAAAAAATTTTTTTCCCCCAAGCTATGTTTAATACAGGATGCAGACGTCCTAGAGGGTATCGTAGAACCTTAAAAACTTAAAGTTCTAAACTGGATTCCTCTCTTAAAGCTTTATCCACACCAGAGGAGGGAGTTCAGGATTTAGGATTTTTATGATACTTAACACACCAAAATCGCTTAATCTTGTACAGATATTACTGAATATGATTGCTCTCTCCCAAAGTGAGATGCCACATCTCTGATTATTGGCCTGCTGTTTTGGGTTACCCGCATGTGTTTATATGGGTCTGTTTTATACTTTGCAGTGGTTCACATCCCATAATGACAGCACCCAGGCTTCATTCAGGACAATGTCAACAGCATACCTTCAAGTTAAAAATCATTCCCACCTCCACCTCCTCTCTTTTGGGGAGAAAATACCTGCTGGGCACAGCGATGTACCCAGCAGACCAACCCCGAGGGCAGAGTGGGTTGTCACCTGCTCTTCCTTCCAGGTGGGCAGTGGTAGTGAAGGCAGCTGTGACCCCCCTTTGGGCAGCATTTGGTCACTGTCAAGGTGGAGTGGAGATGTTGGGGGCAGGTGTGGCGTGGGGTGGAGGGATGGGGGCGCTAAGGGAGGGGTGGAGGGGTGAGGAGACTGTCATATCTTGGGTGGTAGGTCTAGGTCTGTATCTAGGTCTGTAGGTGCCACGACCTACAGACGTGGCAGCGATGGAGGGGGGTGCATCTGGGACACTCAGGAGTTGACTCGCAGTCCTCCTGCTCACTGTCATGTTGAGTTTGGGGGTGAGGGATACCATGACAGTCTGGGTTCTGGCTTGCATTCCCGAGTAGATGGTTTCCGAGGCGGGCGGCACCACATAGTGAACTGCTTTCCACGGTGAACACGTCACTCTGTAGGGCAGGCTCCTACGTGGAAAGGGAATCCTACAGCACGCGGTTCTTTGTGACTGGCTTCTTCCACGAAGCAGAATGTTTCCAAGGTTCATCCACCTTGGAGCATGTGTCAGTGCTTTATTCCTTTTTATGGCCAAATAGGATTCCATCCTAT
Organism: Phoca vitulina; assembly: GCF_004348235.1. Lineage (NCBI taxonomy): Eukaryota > Metazoa > Chordata > Mammalia > Carnivora > Phocidae > Phoca > Phoca vitulina. The sequence goes on along the minus strand of NW_022589743.1, from coordinate 10,066,063 downwards.
GCATCTGCCACATTGTATCTATCCATTCATCAGCTGATGGATATTCGGGTTCTTTCCCCTTTTTGACCACGCTCTCTGCTGCTGTCCCGAACATCGGCGCACACGGTCTGTGTGGGCTCACGTTTGCGTTTCTCTTGAGCGTGTACCTAGGAGCACAACCGCCAGGTGACATGGGCACTCTATGTTTAACATTTCGAGGAACTGCTAGGCTGTATTTGGCCCCCCTCTCCCTAGTAACATTTTGTTGGTTTTAAAGTCTCTTTTGTTTGATAATAATAGAGCAACTTCAGCTTTCTTACAGTTATCCCTTGCCTTTTAAAAGCGATGATTTTAATCACAAATGCATGCAGCCGTAAATAATATTTTATTTAGCGACTCATGTTTTGAGACGACATAGGTAGCTGGAATTCATTTGTGTTCACTGCGGTGTACTATTCCGTGTGCGCTCCTACCACAATTTACGTGTCCATCCTCCTGTGCGTGGATATTTGGCGTGGTGCTAGTGTTTTGTTACCGCAAGTGTTTGGTTGCTGTGAACGTTCCTGCACAGCTCCTGATAAACGTTTCTCTGCTTCTCGAAGTGACCAGCCACATCAGCACGGGCTGGGAGCTTGCCCAAAATGTAAATTCCGGATCCCCACCCCAGACCCACTGAATCAGAAACTCTGGGGGTGGGGCCCAGCCATCTGGGTTTTGACAAACCCTCCAGGTGATTCTGAGGCCTGATCACATTTGAGGGCCACCGCTCAGGGTATAATTGACGATTGCCGGCAACCGACTGTTTTTCAAAGTGGTGGTTCCACGTTCCACGCCATGAGCTGTGTGTGTGAGTTCCCATAGATGCACACTCTCTCAGCGCTTAAGGTTGTCAGACTTCTTTATCCTGCCCATTGCTCGGGTCTGTCTGACTGCGTTTCCCTGCAGAGAGGCGTGGGCATGGCGGGCTCCCGTCTGGTCCTGCCTCCCAGCCTCCCTCCGCCTGGCCGCGCCCTGTCTCAGAAGCACGGCCGTGTCATGCTTGAAGGCGGCTCAGCTGTCACGGTGGATAAAACCTCTCTGCTGGCGGGTTTGTTTGGACAGGAATACATGCACCATCTGCTTCGCCTGGAGCATCGCGCCGAGGAGCAGTTCCTGGAGCACTGGCTGAACCCTCACTGCAAGCCCCACTGTGACAGGAACGTGGTCCATCCCGTGTGAGGGGCTCCGGGCCAGCATCCGGTATGTGCCTTCACCCACCCGGGCCTTCTGGTTTAGGGAGATGGCGGTGGACAGCACGTGCGTGCGCGCAGAGGTTTTCAAGGCCATGGCTTAGGGGAGCCGGCTAACCAGCCGGCTGAGGGCTAGGGAACGGCAAGAGCCATGCAGGGGAGAGAGGTGGCAGCCAGGTCGAGGGGGGTGCTGGGGACACGCAGGGAGCCTGACCCCTACACCAAGAGATCCCAGAGAGGGGCGGGATGTGACCCTGTTTGCTGTCCAGAAAAGGTCACTCTGGAATACGAAGCTGGAGATGTGTGGCTTGTGGAGACTCGGGTTTTCACAGGTGGAGTTGGCAACAATGGCCTTGACCGGTGACATCCATCATAACCATCACCACTGTCACCGGGACCAGCAACTTCTTTCCTGCCTTCCCCTAGCCTTCCGACCCGGGGTCTGCCCGGCCCACCCATTCCGCCCCCCTCTTGCTCTGGCTTTGCTCTTTCGGGCCACCTGAGCTGGACTGTCAGCGTTCCCAGCGCGCCTGCGCACCCTGCCTGCTCCCATGCCAGGCGCCTCGCTTCTTCCCTCGCTGGCTCCTCCTTTCCAGATCCCATTAGATGAAGTAGCAAATCCCTGCAGAGGGTAAGCCTAGTGGATGTCGGTCCTCCTCTGTCATTTTTATGGACGAAGCAGGATGGGATATAATTGGGTCGTTTATCATCTGTGGTTAAGAAGAATCTTACACCTGTGTTGTTGATTTTGTGCTACTATGAGTCAACAGAGGACTCCCTCTAGGGTGGTGCTCTTTAGAATTTCCAGAGTGCTCCCTCTCACACAAATTCTCCTGTTTGATCCTCTTAACACCCGGTGCCATTTGAGAGCATATGTTTAACCCCATGTGATGGAGGAGCTCAGTGTTAAGCTACTAACTCATGCCAGGCACGGGTCGGGATGTCAGACTTCCGCCAACGCCAAATCCCGCACCCTTCCTGTGGACGGCACTGCCCGGTCCTGTGTGTTTGGGGGGGGGGAACAGAAGTTCCACTTTTGAAGGGTGGGGGTTGGACTGACATCTCTCCATAAAGGGAGACACTTAGTGCCATTGTGTGGCCGGGCGAGAGGGATGGTTTCTGGGTCGACCGAGCCCCACACACGGCGGCACCCTCCATGGGCTGACCAACCGAGGCCTCTGCCTCTGGGTGGGATCGGCCCTGCTGGTGAGCCCGGGGTGGGAACCGCTGGCTCCTGCAAAACACGGATCTCACAGAGGCCTCACGGCAGGCAGCTGCCGCTTACATGGAAACGGGGAGGAGGGGTGCACACCAACTTGGAATGTGGACTCGGAGAGCATTCAGATGGTGAAAACCGATCACGGGAAAAAATGACCGATTTCTTTCTGTGTCCTCATCGGCAAAATGAGGACAGTAAGGGCTCCTCCCTCACAGGGTCGTTCGGAGCATTAAAAAAGTCAGTGGTTGGAACACAGTGCTGCCTGGTGCATCCGGGGAAGTGCTAGGAGCTGACCGCTTTCGGCTGTCTCCCCTCCCCCTCTTCTTCCTTCCCCTCCTCCCCTCCCCTTTCTATCAACTTGACCATCCCATGATCGTTCTTTTCTTGTTCTTTTCCAGCAAGCCATCTGATAAGCAACGACCTGGCTACTGTCAAAACGGGATAAGGCTCCCTCTTGCATGTGTTTTTCAGCCGTGGAAATGGATGTGTTCAGACCCCGTGAGCTCCAGGTGTGGCCAAGTCTGCCTTGGGGACTGATGGCAAATACATATATGCTGCTTCATTTTACTAACCTGCGTCACTCATTAAAGCCAATAGCTTAAAGTATAACCCCCCTCCCCACATGGCCTTCCTACAGGTTTGATGAGGGGGCAGGCGGGAAGCTCAGCTGGGGAGGAGGCAGGGCCCCTCGGGCTCAGCCGTGGGCAGGCTGCGGGCCCTCAGGACTCGGGCAAGTCTTGCAAGGCCTGCACTGGGGGCTCTGCAGGTGTCTGGTCATCTCTTCCCCCCCCCCTTGTCTGCTCTAATAAACGGTGGTGGTAAATCTGCTTTCTGCCGTGTCTCCTTTCTTTTCCCTCCAAGAAGAAAAACTGGGATTTCCCTTCCCATTTATCTTTGTGAATCAACCCAGCATCAGAAAGCTTAGGGTTCTTTGAATAAATAGATGGGCGAAAATACAAACACCCAGCAGTTTTTCACAAGGGCCATCTTTTTCGGTAAAGAGATGACTTGCCCACGGCCTGCTCTGGAAATAGAGCATCACTGAATACCAGGGGCACACCCTGGTCTCCTGGCCAAGGATACATTTTTTTTTTGATGGAAATTGGGTTGTAGCTTCTCTCTCCGTCATGTGCCCACACCTCCCAGAATCAGAGATTGCACTATCAAAGACCAACAACAGCAGAAATTGGGAGGACAAGGGAAAGTGGGCTGAATGGTCCTAGGGAGAATCGGGCATCCTCAAAAAGAGGTAAGGAGAGATGCCCATGTACCCTGGGCTACGGGGGTGGGGGGCACGCCTGTCCCCTGTCCCAAGGGAGCCTGGGCGGGCTTGTCTAGGGAGCTGTCATAGAGCGTCTCAGGGGGCGAAACCCTGCACTAGGATTTTCGTTGAATCATCACACCTACTCTATGCAGTAGATGTGATTATTATTCCCACTTTATAGGTGAGGAAACAGGTTTACAGAATTTTGAGAGTGTATTTTTTTTCGGTCTTGGTTGTAACCAATTACCAGAAACTTCGTGGCTTAAAACAACGTGAATTTATCACCTTACATTCCGAGGTCAGAAGTCTCACTCTGCAGGGCTGCATTGCTCTCTGGAGGCTCTAAGTGTGAATCTGTTTCCTCACCTTTCCCAGCTTCTCAAGGCTGCCTGCATGTCTCATCTCCCTCCTCCATCGTCAAAGCCGGCAGTGACAAGTTGCGTCTTTCTCACACTATGTCATTCTGTCTCTCCTGCTTCTCTCTTCCACTGTTAAGGACCCTCGTGATGACATTGGGCCCTTTCAGAGAAACCAGGACAAACTCATTATCTTTAAGATAGTTGATTAGCAACTTTAATTACATCTGTGACCTTACATCCCCATTGTCATGTAATTACCTTACATATTTATAGGGTCCAAGGATTAGGATGTAGAGATCTTGTGGGAGTGGGGAGGTGGGTGGGCATTATTCTGACTCCCACGGGCAGTGTGTTCAAGTTCACACCACTGGCAGGTGGGGCAGCTGGGATTTGAAGCTAGGAAGCCCCTTATTGCCCTGGGCCTCCCAAACACTCTGTACCTTTGCCCTAAACCTGAAATCCTTCTGCCTTGGATTAAGTGGTTTTCTCAGCTGAGCTCCTTGAGGGCTCAGGATGTGTCTTTATTGGGACACCATTGCACCCCTCACCTGGTAGGGGGGCATCTGTTGAGTATCAGACCCATTTCATGGACTCTGACATTGAACACATGGACCCTGACATTGAACACATGGACTCTGACACTGAACACATGGACACTGACATTGAACACATGGACTCTGACATTAAACACATGGACCCTGACATTGAACACATGGACTCTGACGTTGACCTGCCCAGGGTATGCGGTACAGCGGCAAACAGAACACTTCTGCTCAGTGCCCCATGCCCCCTGCTTCTCAGGGTGCTAAGAAGTAGGAGCTGAGTATATGTGTGTGGCACAGAATGCAAGGGACTGAGACTACAGACCCACAGCGAACCAAAGTTTTATGTTGGAGCAGAGGCGGGATCTCCTTGAGCTTCTAGGAACCCTGGACATAGTTCATTTCTCAGGGGCAAAAGCTCCCCTTATGAACAGAGCAGATTCTTCATCTGTCATATAGAGCCTGGCTTTCAACCTCCTCCCCTTGACACATGGATGTGCTTACCCAGAACGCACTCCCCGGAGCCCACGGACACAGGGGCTAGAGTGCTGTAGTTGACCGTGAGCTTGCTGCAACCTCACCTTCCCCCTGCTCACAACAGCATTTCAGATGGCAGGTGAGTGAGAGCAACGGCATGACGGGACGATCTTGACAGCGGCAGACATCAGTGGTTCAGAATACGGGCTTGGAGCCCGAGCTCCTGCATTCCGTTCCTGGCTCCACCACTGACTAGCTGTGTGCCCTTGGGCAAGTGGATTGACCTCTCTGGGCCTTAGCTCCCTTATCTGTAAAATGGGAATAATAATAGTACTTCTCTCAAAATGTTATTGTGATAATTCTTTTATTGAGTAAACACTTCATAAAAGTAGCATTACTGCTTAAAAAGATTAAACGATTATTGGGCATTACTTCATTAACCAAGATAAAGTCTGTCTTTGTTTTTCCTCTCCCTTTATTTATTTATTTTTAACTTTTTATTTAGGGAAAAGGTAGAGAATGTTTGGGAAGAGAAGGGCCGCCTGTCCACTTAGAGTTGCTCTGTTTACATTACTAAATCTTCTTATCTGTAAACATGGTCTATCTCTCCGTTTATTTAGGCGATTTTAAATGTCCATTATTCAAATTTTATTATTTTCTTTGCAAAGACTGTGCATATCTTTTGTCAGCATTGTCTCTAGGTACTGTGCAGGACTTTTAAAATTATAACCAGAATTTTCTTATAATTACATTTTCTGGTTGGTTATTCTGGTGCGTATAGGAATAAAATTGATTTTTATACATTGATTCTATCCAGCCACTCTCTGATACCTCTAACCAATTCTTCTTCTGAGATAATTACTATATATGACCTTTGCTTCTCTTTGAAGTTGAGAACAAACTGAGAAGTAGATGTAGGAGTCCGTTAGAATAGGACTGATCACCTTTATTACCAATAAGGTTCTTTGGAAAATATGGATTAGATCTGTAGCTACAATAGGCTCTTTAATACTCCATTCCATGGTTAAATGTACCCAGTCACAGACAGGGCTAGAAAACTGCAAGCCTCTCCTGTGGGCCCTACTTATAAAAATTCTGGAATAGAGGAGCAGAGAATGAGTCCTTCCCAGGGGCGGGCTTGTTCCCCAAGACAGTGGAGAGGAAGGTACTGAGCTATGCAGGTCTAGCTCCTTCTCCAAACTCAACAAATGACTCTTTGGAGTGTGAATGGGAGAGCAAAGAGAGGCCAGCAGTGTTATTCTAATACAGTTACCACCATGAAGAAACAAGAAGTAAATGTCCCTCACATATTATAGATTTCATTGCATTCTCTCTCTCAAAAAATCATTGTCCATGACAATACTGTTTCTTCTTGTACAATCCTTATACCTTTTGTTAGTTTTTCCTGTCTTATTGCTATAACTAGGACTTCTAGAACAGTGGTGAACAGATGTCATTATAGTGTGTCGTTTTTCCTCATTCCTGTCTTTAAAGGGAATACATATGATTGCTGTGCCCTTTTGGTAGAAAGCTATTATCAGGTTAGGGAAGTTCCCTTCTGTTCCTGGTTTGAAAAAAAAATTATAAATGGGTATTTAATATTTGAATTCTCTTTTGCATTAATTGAAATGACAATATTACTTGTAATAACATTGTGATTTCCCTAATGTTAAACCAACCTTAAATTCCTGAGCTAGGGCGCCTGGGTGGCTCAGTTGGTTAAGCGACTGCCTTCAGCTCAGGTCATGATCCTGGAGTCCCTGGATCGAGTCCCGCATCGGGCTCCCTGCTCGGCAGGGGGTCTGCTTCTCCCTCTGACCCTCCCCCCTCTCATGTGCTCTCTCTCATTCTCTCTCTCTCAAATAAATAAATAAAATCTTAAAAAAAAAAAAATTCCTGAGCTAATGTGGCTTGTCAGGGAAAGTTTCTTTTCTTTCTTTCTTTTTATTTTTTTTATTTTTTTATTTTTTTATTTATTATTTTTTTTAAAGATTTTATTTATTTATTTGAGACAGAGAGGATGAGAGAGAGCACATGAGAGGGGGGAGGGTCAGAGGGAGAAGCAGGCTCCCTGCCGAGCAGGGAACCCGATGCGGGACTCGATCCAGGGACTCCAGGATCATGACCTGAGCCGAAGGCAGTCGCTTAACCAACTGAGCCACCCAGGCGCCCTCTTTTTTTTTTTTTTTAAAGATTTTATTTATTTATTTGACAGAGAGAGAGAGAGAGAGGGAGATCACAAGTAGGCAGAGCGGCAGGCAGAGGGAGAGGGAGAAGCAGGCTCTCCACCGAGCAGGGAGCCTGATGCGGGGCTCGATCCCAGGACCCTGGGATCATGACCTGAGCCAAAGGCAGATGCTTAACCCACTGAACCACCCAGGCACCCCTCAGGGAAGATTTCTTAGAGGGGGGAGCTGTCAATGATTGTGAAGGAATTAGCTGGATAAAAAAAGATGGAGTGGGGGACTCCTGTTGAGTGTCTGCTTTCGGCTCAGGTCATGATCCCAGCGTCCTGGGATCGAGCCCCGCATCGGTCTCCCTGCTCAGTGGGGAGCCTGCTTCTCCCTCGGCCTGCTACTCCCCCTGCTTGTGTTCGCTCTCTCTGACAAATAGATAAAATCTTAAACAAAACCAAACAAAACAGATGGAGTGGGGATGAGAGGTAGGGCAAGGTGAGGGTGCAGGTGGGGAACGTTGTTGCCGGCAGAGGCAACAGCAAGTGCTAAGGTCCTGAGGTGGGGAAGGAGCTGGTGTGTTTGAGGAACTTCCACAAAGCCAGGATGGCTTCACCTCTGAAGAGAGAGGGAGAGTGTTGGCCCCAAGAAAGTAGCCATAAATCTCATACAGCCCAGTTAACCTTCTCCTCAAACCTATAAACTCATCTATCTGATAGAAAACAAGTCTCTGCTTCAAAGATTTTTCAACGGATTAAAATGGACTATTTTTTTTTTTGTGTGGCTCAGGTTTCAGGTGGTTCAAATCTCTCTTTTAATTAAATGTGGGCCCTGCCTTTCCTCTATCCAGATCGTGTTAAGATTTTTCTTCTTTTGCAGTTTAATAGTAGCAGAGAGCAGTTCTTAAAGTGTGGCCCCCATAGGCCAGCAGGAAATTGTCAGACATGCAAATTTTCAGGCCCCACTTAGACTTTCTGAATCAGAAACTTAGGAGCTGAGGCCCAGCAAGCGATCTGGGTTTTAGTGAGCCCTCCGGGTGATTCTGATGTACTCAAGAGTTTGCGAACCATTGGATTAGAGCTTCCCGGAGCTTCCTGAAGCTTCCCAGTGTTGTGGAAAGAAGCTGAGACTGAGGGCTGGCAGGCCTGGAGGCTGGTCCACTTTACTCACTTCTCCAGCTGTTTTGAGGGCCTACTGTGTGCCTTGCACTATTTTAGGTCCTGCAGACCCAGAGATGAACAAGACGGAGAAAGATGATTCTTAAAAAAAAAATTATGGTATTCATATAACATAAAATTCACCATCTTAACCAATTTAAAGCATACAATTTAGTGGTGGTTAGTACATTCACAATATCGTGCAACCATCCCCACTGTCTAGTTCCAGAACATTTTATGACCCCAAAATGCAACCCTGTTCCCACGAAGCAGTCAATTCTATTTGTCTCTCTCTCCAGCCTCTGGCAACCACCAGTTTGTTTTCCGTCTCTCTGGATTTATCTATATTGGACATTTCATAGATGTTGAATGATACAATATATAGCCTTGGTCTCTGGCTTCTTTCACTTATTGTACGTTTTTAAGTCTCATCCGTGCTGTAGCATGCATCATTCCTTGATATGGCTCAGTCATAGCCGTTTTATAGATAGACTACATTTTGTTCACCCTTTCATCAGTTGATGGACATTAGGGCTGCTTCCATATTTTAACCATTGTCAATAGTGCTCCTACGAACATTTGTGGGCAAGGTTTTTTTTTTGATTTATTTATTGGTTTAGGAGAGAGAGAGAGCACAGGGGGAGGGGCAGAGGGAGAGGGAGACAAGCAGACTCCTTGCTGAGCCGGGAGCCTAACGTGGGGCTTGTTCCCAGGACCTTGAGATCATGACCTTAGCTGAAATCAAGTCAGATGCTTAACCAACTGAGTCACCCAGGTGCCCCCGTGTGCAAGTTTTGGTTTGAATACCTGTTTTCCCTTCTTTTGGGTATATACCTAGGAGTAGAGTTGCAGCGTCATACAGTAATTCTATCTTGAACTTTTGAGGAACCACCCGACTTTTCCATAGGGGCTGCGCCATTTTACATTCTCACCAGCAGTGCACGAAGGTTCCGATGTCTCCATGTCCTTGTCAACACTCGTTATTTTCTTTTTTTTTTTTATGATAGCCACCTTAGAAAGTGTGAAGTGGTATCTTATTGTGGTTTTGATTTGCATTTCTCTAATAACTAATAACGTTGAGCATCTGTTCCTGTGCCTATTGGCCATTTGTATGTCTTCTTTGGAGAAATGTCCAAGTCTTTTGCCCATTTAAAAACTTGGTTGCTGGGCGCCTGGGTGACTCAGTCATTAAGCGTCTGCCTTCGGCTCAGGTGATGGTCCCAGGGTCCTGGGATCGAGCCCCGCATCGGGCTCCCTGCTCCGCGGGAAGCCTGTTTCTCCCTCTCCCACTCCCCCTGCTTGTGTTCCCTCTCTCGCTGTGTCTCTCTCTGTCAAATAAATAAAATCTTAAAAACAAAACAAAACAAAACAAAACTTCGTTGCTGAAGGGCCAATGTTTTTGATGTGCTAGGAGCAGAGCTTACTAAGGGTAGATAGAATCCGGGAGAGGTTTCTGAGCCTCTCCTGCCTCAGTTTCCTCTTCTGTAAGATGGGGATTATAACAGAACCTGGGGTAAAGGATGGCTGTGAAGACGAAGGAGGCTGCTGTGTGTACAGCTCTTGGAACTTTGCGTGGCACGTGGGGGTGGCTCTGTGCTGTGTAACCGATAGCCCTTACTATACACCTGAGATGAGACTAACAATAGTAACGGAGCAAGAAGTTACCAGATATTAATGACTGCTGGGAAGAAAATAAAACAGTGATGCAACAGAGAGTGACTGGAAGGCTATTTTAGGTTGGATGGACAAGGAAGGCTTTTTGGAGGAGGTGACACTTGAGCTGACACCGGAATGACAGGAAGGAGCCAACTGCATGAGGATTCACGTACTGGAAGAGCTGAGGGAACGGCTGGGGCAGAGGTCTTAAGACAGGAACAAGCCGGCCAGTTCAAGGAGCCGCTTGGGTGAAGGACAGAGCTGCTGGGGTGGGGGCTGGGGGCCTCGGCTTTCCCGGCGTGGGGTCCTGGGGGACAGCGCCAGCACGAGAGGACAAGAGCTTCGGAGTCAGGAAGCCGGGGTGTTCAGGTCTCTACGTGTCAGTTAAGAAACCATTTGAGATGGTATTAATCACAGGAGGGTGACACCACTAAGCCCCGTGCCCTGGCCAGCAAAGAGTGTGGGTGCGTTTGAAAATACTTTATCATGGGGGTGGTCGTAGTTCATAAAGCCCTCTTCACCTCCCTCCTGCCTTCCCACCTTCCTCGAACCTTCCTTCAAGATCCAGTCCAGTTGGGCTTTTACTGAGCACCCCCCCCACCCCACCATGTGCCAGGTTGAGACCGTGGAGGTGAGCATCAAGGTCTGTGACTTCAAGGAGCCTCAACCCCCTTGCCCAGGAGGCTTCCTCCTTCGGAGGCAGTTAGGATGACCGCCCCTCCTCCTGTGTGCAGCAGTGCTCTGTCCTTAGGGCATGAAGGACATATGGGGAGGGGCTGGGGTTTGGACTCCTGGTCTTCTTCTTACCAGGCAGCATCCTGGAGGCAGGCAGCCCAGGGTCGGGACTGAGAGCACTCCGAGGCCAGACTGCCTGCGCCTCATGCTGGAGCCCCCACCCGCTGGTTACTTTGCCTCTCTGTGCCTCAGTTTCCTCATCTGTGAAATGGAGGTAGTAGTAGTAGTCCTTACCTCACAGGGCTGTGATGAGGCTTCCATATGGATAATTTGAATACAGGTAAAGCCCTGGAAGAATGCCTGGCAGGAGAATGCTGTATAAATGTCTGCTTGTTAAAACAACTAACATCGCGTTAGCCTTGTAGCCTGGGCAAGCCATCTGACCACCAGAGCCTCGCGTCCGAAGCTGCACATTGGAGCTCGTGCGAGGCTCCCGCGGGATAAGGTGTGCACAGTGTCCCGCACCGCGGAGTCTCCACAGACCCCGGCTCCCCTCCTCCCTGTCAGCCCTGTGTCCTGCTGGGACCCTGCCTGTCTCTGCCTCGGCTCCTCAAGCCCAGAGACCCAGGCCTTATCCGTAGCCCAGGGCCAGTGCCCTGAAGGTTCTCAGGAAATCTCCGCTCTCCGGAATGGGAAAAGGAGGAGAAATGGGACACGAGCAGGGGTTGTATGTCTGTGTGTGTGTGTGTGTCTGCGTGTGGGTTTGTAGGTCCGTGTGTCTGTGTGTGGATGTGCGGATGTCTCGGTGTCTACGTGTGTGTCTGCGTCTGTGTGCATGTCTGTGCATGTGTGTGTGTACGTCTGTGTCTGGATGTCTGTGTGTCTGGGTCTGTGTGTCTGTCTGCGTGTATATGTCTGCGTGTGTGTGTGTTGGGGCACCGGCCAACCCCAGCCCGCACAGAGCTGCCCCGAGGCCGGAGCGATCTGACACAGTCCCGGGGTGGGGGTGGGGGTGGGGGTGGGTGGGGTGAGGGTGGGCGTGGGGGTGGGTGCGGCGCCGGGGCAGCGAGGGCCTGGTCGGCCACTAGGGGTCAGTGTGTCTCCGCCGCAGGCGCCGCGGGCTGCGTACCTGATTGGGGCGGGCGCCCACTGACAGTTCCTGACAGTTTTGCAACATCTCCTGCTAAGGTTAAAAAAAAAAAAATTAATTAATGTATCTTTCTCCGTAGCAGAGAAGGGAGCCCAGACAACCGAAATAACAAGCCGACTCTCTTTGCAGGAAAATGCAGAAGGTGGTTAACCCGCCCCGTCCTTCGCATTCCTGGGCGGAAGGGCTAAGAATCCAGCTGTGGTTTCTGCTCTGGCCATCTTGGTCCCGCCGAGGGTGCCACGGGGGAAAATCTGCTGAATTCTTCCTTTTCTATTTTCTGCCTGGGCGAGGAGGAGGGCGTTAATGCCGGCTGGCAGTTACATGAAACTGAGATGGATGGTGATGGGGTGTGTTAACAAACAAGGGCAGGAAATAAAGTGTCATATTTTCTGGAGGGCGAACCGCTCCCCGGAGACAGAGCGGCAGGATTCTACAGAGGAGACACTTTGAAGAGAAAAAAAACAACAACAACAAAAACCACCCTGCATAATCTCCCCCTCCCCCTTCTCTCTCTCCTCTTCCCTTTCTGGTGCCTCTTTGGTGAGACATAAATTCAGTCTCATCCTGGGGCTGGCTAACAGGCAAATAATTGAGCACCAAAAAGAAAAAAAAAAACAAAACCCTCACTTAGATATCTAGTTATTCCTTTGTCTCAGGCTGAATCTGGAGAAACAGAAGACTTCAGGACTCGGAGGGAGACTGTAACGTCAGAGCTACCTGCCTGGAACCCAGTGTCTGTCTGGGAGCGGTAGCTACCCATCCCCAAGCCCCCTGACTTGCAAATGGGTTACCCCGAAGGGACCCCTGACTGGTGCTTTTGCACATGCGGGAAACAGCCTCACCCCGTTTCCTGCGTCCTTGCCACCTTCCTACAGGGCACCTTCTCTTATTCCCTCTGCAAGGACCCAGGCCTCCCACCCTCCCTGCCTCCTCCCTGCTGTCCCTGCATCACACAGCCTCTCTTTGAAGGCCTGGCTGCTATCTCATTCTTGCTATGCCTAGCACCTGGCGCCGAGCCTGGTACATTGTTCGTAGGTGCTTGATTGTTTGTGAGGGAATAGGTGGTGGTGTCCCGAAGCCCTCTGCTAGAAATAATAATGGCCAATGTTGATGGAACACATTCCCTGTCCTAAATGCTTCGTGTGCTTTTTCTCCTTTAATCCTCACACCATCCTCGTGAGACAGGAGCGAGCGTGCCGTCACCACGACCATCATCATCTCCATTTTATCGATTTGGGAGTTGAGCCTCAGAAGAAGAAACTGACCTGCCCCCAGCCACAGAACTTGGCAACCAGAGCAGGGATGTGGTCCTGACAACTGGGGGGGGGGTCGGAGGGTCCCCCCGCTGCTTGTGAGGCCCCCACCTCGGCATGGCGCGTGGAGCCCTCGAGTGGCACTGCGCGCTTGCTAACTCGTGCTGTCCTCAAGCGGTGTGCTTCTTGAGGCCCGGGCCGTGCTTCCAGCTTCTCTGTGGCCTTCTGGAGAGAAAAGACCAAAGCAGGGCGGGGTCTGAGTCCTCTGGAAGTGGGCCCCTGGGCTCTGCTTTGCTTTGTACCGAATGCGTCTCCAGGGGGCCCCCACTGCTTCTGGACTCTGGAGCCAGGCTCCCTGGCTTCCAATTCCACCTGTGCTGCTTACGAACTGGGCCGGTCACTTAAGCTCCCCTTCCTCATTTGCAAAGTGGGGAGAGTGGTAGCACCCACATCTTCGAGCTGTGGCGAGGATTACGTGAGTTCGTGCAACCGTGCTCGGCGCAAACACCGATTGCCTGTCTGAGACACTGCATTCGGAATCTGCGTTCTTCGCTGCCACCTCTGAACCGTATGTTGGTCCCTAGAGAGTTCATCCAATGTCTCTGGGCCTCATAACTCCCTCTTTTTCATTTAAAAAGTAGTCATTCTATTAAAAATAAACAGTATGCCCAACTAACAGCACACTTGGGTCTTTGAGATGACAGGGGAGAGGCAAACACTTGGCATTCTGCCTTGGCCATCCTCTTCACGTCACTTCTTAACAACATAGAAAGAACAAGGGATGCCCATATAAGGCCTGGTATTCAATACATTCAGCTTATGGCTGCGTTGGATGGACATACGCTTACAATTAATGAAGCCAGCCGGCTTCTCTGGATGGCTATAAATACTCTAGCAAGAGAAACCCAAGACCAGAGGCTCAGGACACCCCGCGCGTCGGCACCAGCTCAGGCTCTTCCGGTGTATGATGCAGCATGACTCGGTACTTGCTCCTTCCTGAGAGCTGGGTGAACCCACTACGGCCACATTTTTGTCACTGTTCCCAGTGGTGTCACCAGATACCATGTTCTCTAAGACCAGAAAGCATGCCATAGGGTTTTCTTCAAAAGGTGCCCCAAGAGGAGTGTGGGTCGGGGTGCTCAGACTGTGTGGGGGTGATTCTCATTGTTATTACTCAGTCTCCCCATATTTAGGGAGCAGCTGCTCTACTGTTAGGCGGTGTACCGGGTGTGGGGGTATCAGTGGGTCCCTGTCTCCATGGAGGGGCCGCCTGATGGGGGGCGGCTAATAGACAAGAAGTACTGTGACATTGAGCACGGTGCGGGAAAAGGCCAGGCTGCTGTGGAGTTTATGTGGGGGTGAGGGAGATCCGGGTAGGCTTCCCACAGTGGTGCTGTCCAAGCTGATGGGTGAGGAAGGAGCAGGAGGAAGCTAGGCAGAGAGGGAAGATAGCCTGTTCCAAGCTCGTGCAAGCCCCAAAACGGGAGGAGAAGAGAAGGAAGCCCCGTAGGGCTGGAACGAGAGGAGGGCAGGGTCAATGAGTTGAGGCAAACCTACAGAGGTAGGGAGGATGGGTCATCCAGAGCCTTGAGAGCCATGTTAAGGATTTGAGGATTCATTACAAGGTAATAGGATATAGTTCAAGGAAAATGAGGTAATAAGATTTATATATTTTTTAAAAAGTTGCTTGTACTGCGATGTGGATTGGAGAAGATTAGGGACAAGCAAAGATGACCCTGGAAGACTGGTTAGGAGCCTCTGTGGTAGGCTTGGGGAGAGCTGTGGGCCGTCTGCGGGAGGGTGGGAGAGGTGGCCGCGGAGAAGGTGGACTGATTCTACAAACACTTCGGTGATAAAATTGATAGGATTGGACGTGGGGGGGCAGGGCCAAGGGGGAGAGAGGAATCATGGATGACCCCCCAGGCTGTGAGTTTGAGTAAAGGAGTGGATGGGAGGGGAAATAGGTTTGGGACAGAGCAGACTATATATTCAATTTTGGGCATGTTGAGTTTGAGGTCCTGGTGAGATGTCCAAGTGGGGGTCTGGGTAGGGTCTGCAGTGCGAGGATAGGCTGGGCTGGTGCTAGAGATTGGGAGCCATTGGCCGTGGTTGGCATTTAAAGGGCCCGAGTGGCTGAGGTGGCCCAGCTGGGTGAGCAGGTCGGTCCTGGGATGGAGAAAGTGAATGACCCTCGGGGAATTGGAGAGGTGGCTAAGGCGAGTGTCGACAGTGGGGTTGGGCTCCCTTGCAGCCAGTGTGGTGAACCAGTTTCTGCACTTGTTGGCTTTGGAAGAGATAGCAGTGACATGGACCCCTGGAAATTCAGCCACAGGATGAGAATTTATCATCATTTCTTAGTCTGTTTGGGGGAGCTGCCCACACCTTGCTGGGATCTAAAAAGCACAGGTCCTTTGCTGCTGCTTTTCTCTGCTCAGCAAAATTCTTGCCACCTGATCTTGCTGGAACAAGGACCTCTCTTGGGCACTTTCTGTTTCTTGGTCCATTCTAGTACTCCCTAGGCAGCCGCTGGGGCAAGGGAGGGATTACTGATAAAAGAAAGGCTTGCGTGTATTGGGGCGGGGCGGGGGGGTTCCGCTCTCAGCTGGTGGGCTGTCTGATTCCTGATTCAGTGTTCACTAGGAGTCAGAGCTGCTTTGGAGGGAAGGGTGCATGCCGCTCACAGATTTGAGCATTTAGATGTGTGACCTGACCTTTGCCCTCTTACCTTTACACTCTGATTCTCTTTCCCAGTGGAGGTGATGTCCTCTGCTAGTGGCACGGGGGATGAATTTAACTGGTAGAGGGACATGACATTAAATACCATCAAATCACAGAGTGAGAAACTTACTTCATTTTCAATCCTGTTCATGGAAAGGAGAAAAATCCTAGGATGTTTTTAACTTTTACTCATCTTTCCCTTGAACAAAGAATGAGCAGGTTCTTGGGGCCAGAAAGAGGGTTCAGCCGGACCCACTCTAGTAGGCTTTATTTTCATTGGTTTTAATGTCTCCTTCTCTTTATGGCACAGCTGCTGGTTTGCTTTCACAGCTGGAGGCTGTCCGCTGCAAGCTCCAGCTCTTTGTTGGGGCTCTTTGTTGCCTCAGCGAACCTGGCCTATCCCAACTGCTGCAGCAATGACGTAACCTATTCTTTCGAAATAAATGTATTTGAATAATTTTACACAATTTTACACAGCTATGGCAAAACATATAAGGGTGAGAGCATGAGAGGCAAAGTTTGGAGAATGATGGATGAAATCACAGAATTAAAAAAAAGGGGTATATGTAACCTCACTAGGATGACCAGCCAACCCAGTTTTCCTGGGACTGTGTTTCTGGGAGGTGGGACTTTCAGCTTTAGGACCGGGAAAGTCCCAGGCAAACCGGGATGAGTTGATCAGCCTGGTCCTCCATGAAACGAACTGATCCTCTTCATCTGTCTGTCTTAATCAAGGTGGGGTGCCTGGTATACTTATTCAGCAGAGTCTCCAGGGGGCGCTGGGTAAGATGAGGGAGTCAGTGGATCTTGTCAAGCCTCTCCTATACAATGTGGTTTAACCCTCTCACCAGATGGATGACCAAACTGAAGATAGTAAAGTGACTGATTTGTGGCAGGTGGCACAGACAGTAAGTGGCCAAATGGAGAATAGAACCACATGTCCTGATGGTAGTTCCTGTTAACTTTCTTCCTCTGGATCCTCAGCTAGAGGTCATTGTTCTACTCTGTCCTTCCCTCCATCCCCTCTGTTGGCTTTCAGATGCCTCTACAATCATGTCAACACAATGAACAATCAGATGGCATTTATTAAGTGTGAGACACTGTCGTAAGAGCTTTCTATATACTGATCATTGATCTTCACCACAATCCTATGAAGTCAGTACTACTGTTATCACCTTATTACCCACGAAGAAATGAGGCATTAGAGAGGTGAAGTCATCTGCCCAAGGCCATCACCTAGTAAGTGGCAGAAGCAAGACTTAGAACCCAGGCTGTCTGACTCAGGAGTCCATGGAATTAACCAGCAGGCTACCATGCCCCTGGGCTGGT
Source organism: Phoca vitulina (assembly GCF_004348235.1). Lineage (NCBI taxonomy): Eukaryota > Metazoa > Chordata > Mammalia > Carnivora > Phocidae > Phoca > Phoca vitulina. The sequence goes on along the minus strand of NW_022589743.1, from coordinate 10,048,882 downwards.
GGGCTTGACCAACCTTGCCTATTTTTTATTTTTCTTTTTTAAAGATTTTATTTATTTATTTGACAGAGAGAGAGAGAGAGAGAGACAGCAAGAGAGGGAACACAAGTAGGGGGAGCAGAAGAGGGAGAAACAGGCTTCCCGCTGAGCAGGGAGCCAGATGCAGGGCTCCATCCCAGGACGCTGGGATCATGACCTGAGCAGAAGGCAGACGCTTAACGACTGAGCCACCCAGGTGCCCCGCCTTTTTTTTATTTTTAAAGATTTTATTTATTTGAGAGAGAGAGCACGTGCAAGCAAGGAGGGGGGTCAGAGAGAGAGGGAGAGAACCTCAAGCAGGCTCAGCACGGAGTGGGGCTGGATCTCACCACCGTGCTAGGTTGTCATAAGGATCACATACAAGTTAAGTCTGTGTGACAGGACTTTGTGAACAGCAGAGCACAGAACAGATATGCTTAGTCTCTAAGAGAGGCAGACAGTGGCCCAATGAGATGCTCGTTAAAGGCACGATAATGGTGGGCAAGCCCACTGTGAAGAGGCAGTGGGTGGGCTCACAAGAAAGTCCCCGGTTGAAAGTCTGTATGGCAGGGACATAAACAGTAGGTGCTCAGTAACACTGATGAAGGGACAAAGGAAAAGTGAGAGCGGGAAAGGAAAGCGTCAGGGAAACTGTGATGGAAGGCGAACAGACCGGGTATCCCGCGGCTCGCATGCGCTCCGCTCCAGGCGAGGAAAGCACGCAGAGTGCCCCAGACACCTGCGTAGGGTCAGCCCGCGTTTCCTCCCAGCCCTGCCCTTACCTGTGGGCCCCGGGCTGGGCCGGGGGCCTCTCGGAGCCTCATGTGTCTCCTCTCGCATTCAGGGCGGCCAGGATGGATGAAATAACACCCCCAAGTGCTCCGCCCAATGCTCCGCACTGGGGAATCCCTCCGTCAATATTAGCGATTATGATTAGTGGTGGAAGGACGTGTTTTAAAGCGAACCAACAGTCGCCACAGGGAAGACGTTGATTTGCATTGCTCCGTCTCCACGGGGACGCTGGGAAGCGTTGGTAAGGAGGTTGTAAAATCTCCCCCTGATTGCAGAACCCCTGGCATCCTTCCTGGAGGTGGGGGGTGACCTTTCAAGATCCCTGGCAGCCTGTGCTTGATTCCAGCCCACCCTCCGGGTCTGAGCATCTCTTTCAGCTAATCCTTTAACTCTTGGAGCTTTAGTGAGGGGTTACCAGATACAAGAATGAGCGTTCCCACAGATGCCTTGCTGCTTCCCTTCAAAAACGAAATGCTCCGGGTGCTAACAAAGTGTCTTTCAGACAGCAGAGGCACAGGGTGCGCGGAGGCCGGGTGAGCCCTGGTTTCCCTGTCCTGGGGGCAATGGCCCGCCGGCTGGCCCTCCCCCTCTCCCCCCCCCCCAGCATGTTATCTATGGGGATTGGAAAACAGTATCAGAACAGGCCCCATCTGTTCCTGAAGTTGTGGAAGAATACTCGTGTGATAAATTTACAGGGTCACTGGAAGACCCTCTAATTTTCTGGGAAATGACAAGGCGTCTGTGGCCACGTTGGGTAAAATTTCCTCTTTTATACCCTAGTTACATGCCATGGACTATTTACTCGGAGTCTGAGGGTGTATTTACCATTCAGGCAACATCACAAGCCGTCAAAGAAATCTACTCAGAGTAGGATGTGTTGGGTGTCTCGCCCTTCTAAAAATGACATTCAGTTTTGTTTTTTTTTTTTAAATAAATCTTTTTAGGCGCTATGTTCACAGTGCAAATAGCTCAGGAAAGACATTGGTACGGAGTCAAAGTTTAAGTCAGGGCAGATATCTTGCATGGAAGCAAGACCCAACCCAGCAGCTCTGCCAAGAAAGGAAACTGGCTGTGTATTGGACTCCTCTGCAGTGCTCCTCCAAAGCCGATTATTGATATATTGATCTGCTGAGAAAGCACCTCGTGTGTTCCAAGCCTCAGTGTGTCATTCAGAGCAGATTTCGGATAACCACACGGTATAGAGAAGTTGCCTCCAAAGTCAATAGCTGAAGGAATGCTTTGGGGAGAGATTGAAGAACATGTTTTTCCAAATTTAGAACCCACTCACATTTCGTGGGTTCTGAGATTAATATTGAACTTGAACATAAAGTTCTGGCGAAATACAATTTCCTGATTCAAAACAAGACGCTGTCCAAGGGAGCCTGCCGAGGTGTCTTGGAAGTCCTCGGTCTCTTGCAAAACAGCCGGTTTGAGGATTCAGATGTGAATGAATGGGGACCAGCCTGATTCCCTTCCCCTTGAGCTCCATGTGGCTTTTCGAATTAAGCGGTGGTAATGGGGGGTGTGGAGTGTAGGAAAGAACTCTGGAAAAAGTGCTTTTGAGGTTTTGCTGACCTGAAGATGTTTGAAAATGAGTTTGAATCCTTCTGCCAGGTCCTGACAGTCCAAGAATCTTGCAGACTCTGTTTTTGGTCTGATAACAAATCCCTAAGAGGAGTTTTTGGAGAACAGAGGGGACATGAAGCCTCCCCCAAATAAGGATGGCTACCCTGGGGCTCTGCCTGCCTGTCTTTATCACAAAGCCTCGTCCCTGGGATTGACCCTGTGTGGTCCCTACTCCCCGGGAGGGGAAGGAACTGCTGCCTTGCAAGGGTTTTGGCCCTGAGACTGAGGCTCCCACAGTTGAGTGGCCCCATACACTTTTTCCAGATTCTGTAATCGTGTCCCTTCTAAGCTTAAGGTCTCTGCAGCGAAAGCTTTAAGTCCACTGTCCTTAGCATGGCCCACCTGGTCCTCTCTGGGCTTGTCCCTGTCCATCTGCCTCTCGGGTGTTTCTCTCACTGCCCTGCTGACCCACTTTTGCGCCCCCTGAAGCAATATGAGAGCCTGAGAGTTGGCTCCTCTGCCCTTGTCCTTTGTTCTGCTTGAAAGAGTCTCTTCCAGTCTCCCTCTTTGGCCAAGAGTGCTTCCCAGAACCCAGCCCTCTTCTGGGCCACCTCACTCGGGCATCTTGAACTTACCCTGTGGTAGTGTTCACCACTGTCCATATTCTAGTGGTCTATTTATGCGTGTGCCAAGTTGGAGCACATTATAGTCACCAGATGTGGAGGACAGCCAACTGTCCTGGGTATGTCAGGGTAGGGAGTGAGGGCTAGATGACATTCCCAGGGGCCTGTGCGCTGGGGAGGGTCCCATGTTCATAGCTTGGGCTTTTGGAAAGTGGAGGATTATTGGTGGGAAACTAGCAAGCTGGTGGAAGGCCGTAGAGTGTGGGGCAGGATTCTTCACCCGGACTCCTCAGGTCTTCAGTAAAGTCATTAAATCTACAAAATCATCACTGGAATTTTATTTCCTGTGGAAAACGGTAGAGGGGCCTGAGCCTCATCTCAACTGACTCAAGGCCACATTGGGATCAGGATGACACTTATTGACAGGAATGGAGACAGGGTCAGGAGGAAGAAAGAATTTGCATGAATTGTGGGGAGAGGAGTCTGGATTCTCACAGATTATGAAATTGGGGATTTGAGCTATGGGTAACACTTGTTTGTCTTGCCTTTGGACTATGAGCTCCTTGGGGGCAGAAAGTGTGCTCATTCATTTCTGGATCCCCAGTGTCTAACATAATACCTGGCACAGAGCTCATGGGGCTCAGTGGCTCCGTGAATAGTTTTTGACGGATGGATAGATGGGTGGATGGATGCAAGGAAGAATGGAAAGAAAGGATGGAGGGATGGATGAATGGATGGATGGGTAGATAGATGGAAGGATAGATGAATGGATGGGTAGATGGATGGAAGAAAGGATGGATGAGTAGAAGGATGGATGGTTGGGTGGGTGGCTATTCTAAGCATGCAGACAGACTAGTTGTGATTTTTCCTCTGCCTTGGATGCATTTCCTCATCCTCCTCATTCCTCAGCCGGCTAACTTGAAGTCATCCTTTAGAACAGAGACTTTGAAGCAGAGGGAGTAGTGTAAGAAAAGGCTCGGAGGCCCGAGGGAGCAAGGCCCAGCTGGGAAATTGCAAGAAGGTGTGTGGATGTGTGTGGTTGGGAAGCACATTTTAAGGGAGGGGGCAGAGGTGGGTGGTGCAGGGGTCAGACCACAAAAGGACTTGCTCCCTCAGTCTAAACCTTTGGACTCTGTCCTGAGAGAAAGGTTTCCTGCTGGGCAGCATCCTGCACATTTGCATTCTGCTTCTTTGTCTATACTGCTTTTTAAATGGATGCATACAATGGCCCTGCTAGGAACACCTTAACCCCTTAGAGCAGAAACCAGGCCAGCCTTACTTCAGCAGGAAGCGTCATGGACCTGGAATCAGAAGGCCTGGGTTTATTCTGTGGCTCGCACTTTCAGTTGCTAGCTGAGTGACATTGACAGAGCCCCTTCCTTACCTTGCACCTGTAAAATGATTAAAATTGAGTTTACTCAGGGCTGGCTTCATGGATGTGCACCTTGTGCAGACCCCAGGACCCTGTGCTTACAATGATCCTGCCCCTGGTTTAACGCTCTGCTGTCACTATCTTAAAATTCTGACTAATTTTTGCACAAAGAGTCCCACATTCTTATTTTGCACTGGGCCCCACAAGTTATGTAGCGGATCCTGAATCCATCTCACATGGATGGTGTGAAAATAAAAGAACATCCAGTATGTGAAAGGTCTTTAAAGATGATAAAACACTAACGAAATCTAAGGCCTTATGGATATTATCCGAAGTGACAGGATGGTCTCAGGTTTGTCAATTCTCCTGTAGGCAAGGACCTGGGGACCCAAAGATGATTAAACCTGGTCACCATCCTTAAGGAACTCTGGGTTTTTCCATAAAGGGCAGAGCTGGGACTTGAACCCATGCCAACAATATCCAAGTCCAGCACTCTTTCTTCTACAATCAACTCTCTCTAACACACCTGTCTGCTCCACTGTTCTCTGAGAGCTTTTGAGCTTGGGGCGTCTTCCTGATCCTCACACTGCCTGGAACGGTGTTTTGTACATACAGGTGCCCAGTAAATGTTTGTTGAATGAATTAATACATTTGAGAGAATGATAAGATTATGTTCAAGCGTCTCTGTTTCAATCTCCTTTAAGACTTCCTACCATTCATTTTGGGTTAAAACCCAAACTCTGTGTCTTGGTGCAAGACCCTCCATGTCCTCTGCCTCTGTCCTCCTCTCCTGTTGCGTCCCTACCCTCTAACAGCCACTCTGGCTTCCTCCAGTCACTTCCATCCACCATACCCCTGCCTCCCCAGGGCCTTGGCACATGCTCTTCCCTTCTGTCTGGAATACTGTTCTTTGCTCTCATCCATTGCTGGGTGACCCCTAGCTTGTCATTCACATTGCATCTCAAGCTTTACTTTTTCAGGGAGGCCTGTGCTCGTCTCCCCACCCACATCCCCCTCCTCCTGAAGCTCTCTCCAAGCCCTGCAAGCCTCGCTGTCCTAGCACTTCTTGCGACTGCAACTTTGCGTTTTGTGTGGTGACGTCAACAGGCGCCCACCTCACGCACTAGCAGGATCACGTTCGTTTTGTTCCCGGCGGTATTGCCCGTGAGCAGCGAGGTGCCTGCCACAGAAGAGGTATTCAGTAAATGTGTGGTGAGTGCACAAAGAAGCGTTGTGTTTGTAGTGTTTCAGCGTGGGTGGGTGTTTTCTCCAGCACCATGGGGGAAGCTCCCCTAGGCCTGGGACTATAGAGTAATCCTGTAACAATGAACATGTAGCAGGGACTCCTTTATGCACCAGGCATTGTGCTAAGCCCTCAAAATGCGCCATCTGACATTGTCCCCACAGTCCATCCACAAGATGGGATTGCCTCACTTGACGGATGGCAAGACTGAGGCTCGGGGAGGTTAAATGACGTAACATCCCCAAGGTCGTAGGTCTCCTAAGGGACAATCTGAACTCGAGGCCAGCTCTGGCTAACACGGAAGTCTGGGCTCTTCATTGCTCTCTTTTACCACTTCTTGTCGCTCTTATTTTTTCCAATCCTGCCCCTCCCCATGATGTGCCGTGTTGTCTTCGTGGGCAGTACACGTGCAGGGCCCATGCTGCTCACATGTGAGCCCTGACATATGCAACACATGCAATAAACACGGGCAAGAGACTCACAGGCACAGGGACCCGTCCTGGCTCTACCCTTAACAGTTGTGTCATTCTGAGCAAGTGACGTTTGCTATGGAGCTGCACGTGCTTTAACTGTAAAGCTGAAAATTGCACACAATGATGACTACCTTTCTTCCCGGGACTAATGCTGGGTTAGGTCCCAACTGGATCTATATGGTTCTTTCTAGATCCGTCCTTCCCCCTGCCCCATCCACGCTGCCCTTCTTCCTGCTTTTTGAGCATGTAAAGCTCCTTCCTGCCCATGGCTTTGGCACCTGCTAGGCCCTCTGCCTGGAGCATCCTCCTCTGACTACAGGGGGCCAGCTTGTTTCCTTGGCATGCAGATTTCAGCCTAGGTGTCACAGAAAGGCCTTTCCCACCCACTTGAGCTAATGTTGGGGCTCCACCCCAGTCACTCTGTTACCTGGGCCTGGTTGGTTTGCTGCAGAGACCTCATCACCATTTGAAATTGTATATATATATATATAGTAATACATATATAATTGTATATATACATATAAATATATATAGTATATATTACATATATGTACTGTAGATACACACACAACTTGTATATAAAATATAACTTAAAATCTTCTAAATAAATATAAACATTTTATCTATCTGTGGTTTTGCCTGTGAGTCTCCGGTCACTAGACCCATGGAAACAAGGCATTGGGTGTCTCGTGTATTGCTGTATTTTTAGCTCTTGGGAGGAGTGCTGTGAGTACTTACTGAATACATCGGAGGACTGGTTGAATGAATGAGTGGATGAATGAATGACAGAATAGTTCCTTGCTCTCGAAGGCACCAAGGATGGGGATGTAGCAGGGAGGGAAGGTCAGGCAAGATCAGGGCCACTTGGTTCCATTGTCAGAAGCCTAGCACCAACGCTGGTGCAATGTATGTGCCCCCAAAATAGTCATTAAATACATGAATTCATGTAACCCAATCGGCTGTGGCATCCACCCCGTTACGGCAATTGTGCTTGCAAACCCAGTAAGAATTATCCTAAAGAAGGATCACAAATCCAAGACAGCTCAGAGGAAAGGGCACCTTCCTGCCCTTTCTCCCTCTTCATCCAGAGAGCGTAAGCGCCCAGCTGCTGGGAGGCACAGCCCCTTTGAATCTGACCATGTCACCCAGGAAGCTTGCGTTCAAATTTTGGGACATTTCCAAAGCTCTCAGATGTTCTGCTGATGTTAAAATCTAGAGGTCTCCAGGGGCTCCAAGGGTTTACATGCGATATATTAGAAAATGCTCCACCATGGGAAGAAAGTGTGTTCTGCCCAGACTCCCGCCTGCCACACCCCCTCCCCCACTCCCACCGCCCACCACCCACCATCCTGGTTTACCATTTGATACTTTCGGGTTGCCCAGGGACTACAGAGAAACTGGAGAGATTTTATTTTACATCCTACAGCTGTTGCAAAGCTGGAGAAACCCCACATATTTAAAATAGTGAAATGGTTTCCAGGCTGAGAATATTTCTTCGTCAGCATTTGAAGATCTGGAGCCTGCTATTCGGTTGACCCATCTCTGAAAAATATAATAAAAAAATAAAACGTGAAGGTTTTCATCCTATATGGGTTGCCCCCGAGTACTTAAGAACAATTTAAGTACAGCATGGTGACTGTGGTTAGTCATGCTGCATTGCATATTGGGAAATTGCTCAGAAGTAGATCTTGAAAGTCCTCATCACAAGAAAAACAGTACTTTGTAACGAGGTATGAAGACAGATGTTTTTTTTTTTTTTTAAGATTTTATTTATTTATTTGAGAGAGAGAGAATGAGAGAGAGAGAACACATGAGAGGGGATAGGGTCAGAGGACGAAGCAGACTCCCTGCCGAGCAGGGAGCCCGATGCGGGACTCGATCCAGGGACTCCAGGATCATGACCTGAGCCGAAGGCAGTCGCTTAACCAATTGAGCCACCCAGGCGCCCCTGAAGACAGATGTTAAGTAGACTTACTAGGGTGATCATTTTGCAATATATAAAAATAACAAATCATTATGTTGCACGCCTGAAACTAACATAATGCTCTATGTCAATTACACCTCAATTAAAAAAAAAAACCCAAATATGGGGAAGCCAGTGAGAGATAAAGAGCAATTTAGGCTGAATATAATATTTGCTGTTTTCACCTGCTTTCCAAAACTCTCCAACCAGAGAGGTGGGGAGGTTCAGTTCTTCAGCTGGGAAGTACCTCCTGAGTGAGAGGAAGGGCCTGAGAATTGGTCAAGTCTCTCGGCGCTGCCCCTGGGCTGGCCCTCAATCCGCCCCCCAAAGAAACAAGAGTCTAAACACTTTGAGAGAAGGCGATTTCACAGTCTCTCTGGGAGTCCTCTTTCATGGTCCAATAAGCCCTCACAGTCAGGAAGTCGTTTCTTGGTCTGACCTACGGCTCTTATGCTGCATTAAACCGTGTTGATCTTAAAGACTCCGGGTTTCCTGGATGGCACCTATCTTGGGCTTTCCTGGGGCCCATGAAGGTAAATGAGCCGCCTTTAAAGGGGCATTTTAGAGGAAATCTGTCTTCCACTGTTGAATGGCTGGAGTGTTCCTGCTGCTGGAGCCTTTGATGATTTCCTTGCTCTCCAAACTGCCTGCCCCACAGCGGGGAGGCTGCCCCCGGCTTCCGCAGAGTCTAGTCGGGTCCCGGGGATGGTCTCTGAGGTGAGGTGCAGAGGAGGGTTGATGCGCTGTATTCCAGTCCTCACCCCTCCTCAGGGGCCAGTGCTGAGAGTATTCTTTTTTTTTTTTTAATTTTTTTATTGTTATGTTAATCCCCATACATTACATCATTAGTTTTAGATACAGTGTTCCATGATTCATTGTTTGTGCATAACACCCAGTGCTCCATTCAGTACGTGCCCTCTTTAATACCCATCACCGGGCTAACCCATCCCCCCACCCCCCTCCTCTCTAGAACCCTCAGTTTGTTTTTCAGAGTCCATCGTCTCTCATGGTTCTTCTCCCCCTCCGATTTCCCCCCC
>NW_022589743.1:10032707-10039698 GCF_004348235.1 Phoca vitulina | reverse complement strand
TTCTTTTTTTTTTTTAATTTTTTTATTGTTATGTTAATCCCCATACATTACATCATTAGTTTTAGATATAGTGTTCCATGATTCATTGTTTGTGCATAACACCCAGTGCTCCATGCAGAACGTGCCCTCCTCAATACCCATCACCAGGCTAACCCATCCTCCCACCCCCCTCCCCTCTAGAACCCTCAGTTTGTTTTTCAGAGTCCATCGTCTCTCATGGTTCTTCTCCCCCTCCGATTTCCCCCCCTTCATTCTTCCCCTCCTGCTACATTCTTCTTCTTTTTTTCTTTCTTAACATATATTGCATTATTTGTTTCAGAGGTACAGATCTGAGATTCAACAGTCTTGCACAATTCACAGCGCTTACCAGAACACATACCCTCCCCAGTGTCCATCACCCAGTCACCCCATCCCTCCCACCCCACCCCCCACTCCAGCAACCCTCAGTTTGTTTCCTGAGATTAAGAATTCCTCATATCAGTGAGGTCATATGATACATGTCTTTCTCTGTTAGACTTATTTCGCTCAGCATAATACCCTCCAGTTCCATCCACGTCGTTGCAAATGGCAAGATCTCATTCCTTTTCATGGCCGCATAATGTTCCATTGTATATATATACCACCTCTTCTTTATCCATTCATCTGTTGATGGACATCTTGGCTCTTTCCACAGTTTGGCTATTGTGGACATTGCTGCTATAAACATCGGGGTGCACGTACACTTTCGGGTCCCTACTTTTGTATCTTTGGGGTAAATACCCAGGAGTGCAATTGCTGGATCATATGGTAGCTCTATTTTCAACTTTTTGAGGAACCTCCATACTGTTTTCCAGAGTGGCTGCAGTGTTGAGAGTATTCTTAAATTCAGTTTGTAATTGCTTTACTCACCTACTGGTTCCATCTCGTCCTTCACACCCCTCTTTGGGATACCCCACCACAGAGGGGTCTCCATGGAGACCCTGCCTCCAGGCTGTACTGAGCAGTGTCCTTGTGGAACCCTACCCTAACCATTCCAAGCACCATTGGTTCTCCTGTCCAGTTTTGAAGGGCGCTTCTCGACCCGGAAAGCATTTCATTGCAAGCTGCGTGTCGTGGATGGGCAATAGATATTTGTGAATGGAGGTGTTAATGAATGAATGGGGCAGGGCCTTACCGTGTACCAGACTAGACATGTTGGCATTTTGGGTTTTCAGTTGCTTCCCTGTTTAGCAGTGGGGTTTTTTTTTTTTTTTTTTTTTTGGCCTCCCACTAACTGAGATCACAAAGCACATTTAGTACGTAGAGAATTTGCCAGTAACCCAGGACAGGGAAGACCCAGCTGGGAATCCGGGAAAGAGTTTGACCAAATTTTGGCTTCGGCACTCAGCCATGAACCAGGCAGGACAGAGGCCGAGGAGACAAAACCACTTCTTGTATTGGTAGCGTCCGCTCCGAGGTGCTTTTACGACTCTACCTTCGGGATCCAGTAAACCCTTCTTTCTACCCTTCCCTGAGCGCCCCCACCTCTGCCTCAAGCCTAACAGAGCTAAACTGAGGAGAGCAGTGTCAAGTTCAAGGTCCTCTGAACTGAGAGGTCAGCTTACTTTCCTGGAATTCCTAACAAGGGATATGCTATAAATACTAAGTCTGCATCTCCCGGTCTTCCCCTGACAAGGCAGCCCCCAGAGCTTGGAAACCTGGCTTCTAGAAGAAAATGTAATAATGTAAACTATTGGACTGGGGGCGGGGGCGGGTTTGACCCTGTTTTATAGAGGCCGTGAATCAGCAATGAGTTTGGTAACTGATTGTCCCAAGAATCAAATCCCGCTCCATGAGGTAAAAGGGCATTTCAACAAAAGAAGCTTGTCTCTTTCGTATTTCTGTTAGTAACATCGCCACTCTCCCTCCCTGACACATACTCTGCTCCTCCAGACCAGCAGTGACACCGCAGCTTCTTGCTCATGAAGCCCACGGCCAACCGGTGGGTGACCCTCCCCCAAGCCTCCGTGGGAGCCCCGGGGACCTAAGCTCTCCAACATCCTCAAAAACCAAACCTCCACATCGGCCCTGTGGTCAGACCGAATAACACCCCCAAAGTCGCCAGAGTACAAACAGTGAACCAGTGAATGAACAAGGAACTAGTGAAATAGTACTTCTTCCTACTTGCTCTCTAGTTAAGGGAGCTAATTAATTTTTTTTTTAAGACTTTATTTATTTGACAGAGAGATACACAGCGAGAGAGGGAACACAAGCAGGGGGCGTGGGAGAGGGAGAAGCAGGCTCCCCGCGGAGCAGGAAGCCCGATGCGGGGCTCAATCCCAGGACCCTGGGATCATGACCTGAGCCGAAGGCAGACGCTTAATGACTGAGCCACCCAGGTGCCCTGGGAGATAATTAATTAATGGTTAGCCTCACCTCAGCTTTTTGCAGCTTGAAAAACAAAATAAACAACAGTAAGGTAAATCTTGACTTTCTCTCTCTTGGAAGGTGCTTTAAACTCCTTTGTTTGTCCCCTACTCTGACTCTCTCTCTTTCCCGAGAAATAGCATGCTGTTCTTGGGATGCGATACCCTTTCTTGAAGTTCACATGAGCTCTGACAGGCCTTCTTTTTAAATCTCAGGTTTGTTACTGAGTTCTCAGGCCTGTGGGAAGCTGTCTTCACTGGAGGAAATGTTCTCCACCTAACTTTTACCCCGCTTATTGTATGTACTTGATGGTCCGGAGGGAAAAGTGTTGTCTTGCTTAACAAACTAGCATGCATCTTTTAACGGCTCCCTTTGAAGAAGCCATGTGGTGTTGGGCGGAATCATAAAGGAGAGAGGGCCAAGTCAGAGCCAGGAGGACGAGACAATATTTAACCTTTCAGCAGGACTGGAGCCTGAGTAGGGCCTAAGGTATGAGGTCCCTTTCAGGTGGAAGATTCAGGATTTCACTCAGACTATTCATTCATTTATTCATTATCTATCCATCCATCCATCCATCCATCCATCCATCCAACCATCCATCCATCTATCCATCCATCTGTTTATCATTCCATTTATTAAGAACATATCCCATGCAACATATTTGCCAGGCCCTGGAAACATAGTGAACAAATCTGACAAAATTTCCTGCCTTCATGGAGCTTACATTCATTACATTTCCCAAATATATGAAATATATCATGAGGAGACAAGACAAGAGAGGTCGATGGAGTGGGAAAGCTGCAATTTTATATAGGGTGGCCTGGGACAATGGGGGCCATTGAAGTGAATGAAAAATATATGTCAGGGAAGCCCATTTACATGGGACCAGGCATAAGTTGGTATGGTCTAGTCAGTCCCTTCTAGAAGTAGAAGGGATAGTACAGAAATAATAATTACTATAGAGATTTTCACACCAAATTTAAGCACTCATCTGACTTTGCACACACTTGGAGAGTGCTTTCTAGCTTCTCCTCCGTGTCTTCCACTAAGCTGAAGCTCTTCTGAGCAAAGAGAGTATTTCCTGCAACCTTTCAACTGCACAAAAAGACTCCTAGAAAAACTGAAGGTGTGAGGAGAGATAGAGAGAGAGAAGGAAAGAAAGAGAGAAGGAGATCTCCAAAAGAATTGCAGATGTGGCTTTTGGTGCGAAAATTGAATAGAATAGAAATCACAGAAAACTTACAAAGGTTCTGAGAGAGCTTATTGCCAAAACTGCCACAAGACTGACCTAAAATAAAATGAGACTGTTGGAGATGTAAACAAGTTTCTGGGTCCCCACCTTTCTTCAGGCAGGAAGCAGACTGGCCATGCTGCTCTCTACTAAGAAGGACATGGTCCCCAGTGGATGCTTCAGAAGCACCCAAGGCTGATGGAAAGGGAGGACCTCCAGAGGGCAGAGCCAGGGGCCCCAGAGAAGAAAGGACTAGGGAGCTGGTCCGAGAATGTAGAAAGGGGTCCAAATCAAGGAACATCCTCTACTCCCAGATGACTCCCATTTCAGAGGGGAATGTTTTTACAGTGATTATGTCTCTGTTCCACCACTGTATGTTGGGGGTACATGGGGAGAAGCAACTTGTCTTTTTGATTTTTAGGTCTCTGGATCAAGAGGAGCCTCCGTGAGATCTGATGTAGGTCATGAGTTTCTGGATCTCCAGCTCAGTGTCAGGATTGGATACAATTTTTGGAGTGTCTTAGGGCTGGAGTAAGTGTATTTTGCATGTGGGAAAGGATATTTGTGACCCAAAGGGCAGAGGGTGGGCATGTTCTGTAACCATTCATTCCCTCCCCTTTTTGTCCATCTCCATGGGGTAAGTGTACTTGACTTTGACTTTGGGCTTTGTTATTTTACTTGTTTTGGCAAATGAGATATTAATGGATGTGACATGAGCAGGGACTTGAAATGTGCCTGGGCTGAGCTTGCTGTCTTGCATTTCTGTCATGCCATGAGAAAACACATGACACGGGCCCAGGAGAATGAGAGAGATGTGGGGCAGTGCTGCCCCAGGTGACCTGCAGACGTGTAGCCTGATGCAACATCACCCCAACTGACCCTCCTGCATTTGGGTGAGAAACCCTATTGTCACATGCCACCATTCTATTTGTGGTTGTTACACAGCAGGAGCTGACTGAGACAACCCATAATAGCAACCCAGAACCCCAGGGCTTCCTGAAAGGTAGGAAGTGAGCCAATACATGCCTAACAAATAGGGCGTGGGTCAGTGCCAACAGAAAGGAGAAATGATACTATCCTTGAGAGGAGCCGAGAAAGTTCTCCCGACTTCTTTGAAGACTCTGCATCAGTAGTAGTGGGTCCCGGCAAGGCAGGAGCCTGTACAGAAGCAAATGCACCTCAAAGTCTTCCATGCTGGTCAAAGAAAGGAATATCTCATTCCTTTTGATGGCTGCGTAATATTCCATTGTATATATATACCACCTCTTCTTTACCCATTCATCTGTCGATGGACATCTTGGCTCTTTCCATAGTTTGGCTATTGTGGACATTGCTGCTATAAACATCGGGGTGCATGTACCCCTTCGGATCCCTACTTTTGTATCTTTGGGGTAAATACCCAGTAGTGCAATTGCTGGATCGTATGGTAGCTGTATTTTCAACTTTTTGAGGAACCTCCATACTGTTTTCCAGAGTGGCTGCACCAGCTTGCATTCCCACCCACAGTGTAGGAGGGTTCCCCTTTCTCCGCATCCCCGCCAACATCTGTCATTTCCTGACTTGTTAATTTTAGCCATTCTGACTGGTGTGAGGTGGTATCTCATTGAGGTTTTGATTTGGATTTCCCTGATGCTGAGCAATGTTGAGCACTTTTTCATGTGTCTGTTGGCCATTTGGATGTCTTCTTTGGAAAAATGTCTGTTCATGTCTTCTGCCCATTTCTTGATTGGATTCTTTGTTCTTTGGGTGTTGAGTTTGATAAGTTCTTTTTTTTTTTTTAAAGATTTTATTTATTTGAGAGAGAGAATGAGATAGAGAGAGCATGGGGGGGGAGGGTCAGAGGGAGAAGCAGACTCCCTGCTGAACAGGGAGCCCGATGCGGGACTCGATCCCGGGACTCCAGGATCATGACCTGAGCTGAAGGCAATCGCTTAACCAACTGAGCCACCCAGGCGCCCAGTTTGATAAGTTCTTTATAGATTTTGGATACTAGCCCTTTATCTGATATGTCATTTGCAAATATCTTCTCCCATTCTGTCGGTTGTCTTTTGGTTTTGTTGACTGTTTCTTTTGCTGTGCAAAAGCTTTTTATCTTGATGAAGTCCCAATAGTTCATTTTTGCCCTTGCTTCCCTTGCCTTTGGCGATGTTTCTAGGAAGAAGTTGCTGCGACTGAGTTTGAAGAGGTTGCTGCCTGTGTTCTCCTTTAGGATTTTGATGGACTCCTGTCTCACATTGAGGTCTTTCAACCATTTGGAGTCTCTTTTTGTGTGTGGTGTAAGGAAATGGTCCAGTTTCATTCTTCTGCATGTGGCTGTCCAATTTTCCCAACACCGTGGATGGAACTGGAGGGTGTTATGCTGAGTGAAATAAGTCAATCAGAGAAAAACATGTATCATATGACCTCACTGATATGAGGAATTCTTAATCTCAGGAAACAAACTGAGGGTTGCTGGAGTGGGGGGTGGGGTGGGAGGGATGGGGTGGCTGGGTGATAGACATTGGGGAGGGTATGTGCTATGGTGAGCGCTGTGAATTGTGCAAGACTGTTGAATCTCAGATCTGTACCTCTGAAACAAATAATGCAATATACGTTAAGAAAAAAAAAAGAAGAAGATAGCAGGAGGGGAAGAATGAAGGGGGAGAATCGGAGGGGGAGACAAACCATGAGAGACGATGGACTCTGAAAAACAAACTGAGGGTTCTAGAGGGGAGGGGGGTGGGGGGATGGGTTAGCCTGGTGATGGGTATTAAGAAGGGCACGTTCTGCATGGAGCAGTGGGTGTTATGCACAAACAATGAATCATGGAACACTACATCAAAAACTAATGATGTAATGTATGGGGATTAACATAATAAAAAAATTCTCAAAGAACAAACAAACAAACAAAATAAATAAAATTTATTATTGAATCTCTCTCTAAAAAAAAAGAAAGGAATAAAGAGTCGGTTGAGGGTGTGGGTGAGGCGAACGGGTTCACAGACTGTGGCTGCCCAGGAATCTCAGTGCATAGATCCAGTGTACATGCTTAGTGTTTGATATATTTGTTATACAGTCATTTTCTGATAATTAAACTTGTTAATATAACTTTGTGGTAAGACTGCTTTTCCCACATTCCAGAGATTACCAGGAGTCTGACTTTTTTTTTTTTTTTTTAAATCTTGTATTGTATGTATTTTTAGAAGGAGGTAGAGTAAAAATAAATAGATTAACCAGGAGTGCTGGGAAAGGGGGTTGGGTGGGAAAGAAAAAAAATGCCATTCAGAAATAGACCATGACGGGCGCCTGGGTGGCTCAGTTGGTTGAGCGACTGCCTTCAGCTCAGGTCATGATCCTGGAGTCCCGGGATCGAGTCCCACATCGGGCTCCCTGCTC